>NW_011887790.1:802321-803810 GCF_000806365.1 Fopius arisanus | reverse complement strand
GAAGAGTTGTATAAACTCATACCATCGAACTATTTCCATGCACAATAGTTTTAGCGAATGAATTATTGCATCCGCAGCAATAAATAAAAATCAGATTTCTCATCCACAAAATCCTCGAGGCATTTTCCGACGTACTTAAATCAATACTCGTAGAATAAATTAGACTACCCCAAATAATTGATTGGCCGTAAATGAGCAAGAGACCTCGAATGTTATTTTCTCACCGAACATTATCCTGGGAAATCCTGTTCACGATTCCAATCGAAACTTGAGACTCGTCTCGAGGCTTGAGTAGAGGGAAAGTTACGATAACGTAGCAGTAAAGACGAAATCAATACAGAAGTCTGATGAGTCATTGACTCAACCACTTAGTAAACATTGTGTCAGTGAGTTTGAAGCGCAATGCACTATGATGTAATTGTATAGGATTCACAAGTATTCCCCATGCAGTACACGACTGCTACAAATCCCCAATGAAAATGTACTATACGTTAGTACTTAATTATTCCACGTAATTGGAGATGAAATATATTTTGACAAAACGAGTTTAGACTCAGCCATAACATTATTTTTCATTAACTTCATCATCTTTAAGTTTTGCACCGTATGATACTTCTCGCTTTACCGGGAGCGTGTATGAACGTTCTGAATTTTAAAGTTCAGTAAATACATTTTCAAAGGCAAGTTCGCTTATGAATATCAGAGAAGGAGGTACACAAAAAACCCTACGTTGTAGAGAAATGATTATACTGCAGAAAGAACCCAGAGTGGTTTCACTGCGCTCATAATCGTTCATTAGGGGCTGAGCTTCTAGCTTTTTCTTGTTCTTGTTATTAATATACGCTTTTGCAATATGCTTTCTTGGTTCTTGCGTCAGCTTTGACCTCACCGCCAATATATTTTTTTTCATCGACAAGTTTGTTGCGCTTCAAGTTTGTCGGGTGGTAATGGAATTTTGGATTATTCTCTCGATATCCACGAACCAACGGTTGAATAACCGCTAATACTAGGACACCTTTCTCTAAACTTATATATCTTCCAGAGATATAATGGTTGTGAGAATCGTACCACAAAATTGTGGGGGAGATATGCTTAAATCTGGTCAATTTATTAAAAATATAGACCAATCAATTTTTTGAGGATATTTCCTTTTTAAACTTCTTTCAGAATAATCTGAACTTTTAATCATGCCAAGTTTTATTGGTAATCGTGTATTCTGTGATCTGTAAATTATTTTTTGAAAAATTATGATAATGGGTATTTTTTTAGACTTATCATGTAGGAAATGAGTCATATGTACTGTCGGAATTTCTTTATATTCAATGAATTGATCTAATAAATTAATTCATTGAATTGATTGGGTAGATGTGCAGAACTTTCCCCTCCTCTTCTGAAGGATTTCTGGTTCTGAATGGAAATATTGTAATCCATTGAAGTTAAATTATTAATCAAAATAGAATTCAAGTCAATGACTAATTTCTAATGTTTT
>NW_011887790.1:799040-800151 GCF_000806365.1 Fopius arisanus | reverse complement strand
AGCTTTCAGGACGAGGCACCCAAACTTCTGAATAATGTTCTTTCGGCAAAATTTTTCGAGCTGTGAAAACTAAAACCTCTTCTTTTTTGTTTTTTTTTTTATTTATTCTAGGCGCTGGTGTATCGTGATGGAAACCTTGTTTCTGGGTCGCTGGAGGCTTTGGTGCAACACATGGTACCTACCGAAGAGTATTATCCTGATAGAGCATATCTTTTTGCTTTTCTACTGAGCTCACGTCTATTTATTAAGCCTCATGAATTACTCAGCGAGGTATGCGCTTTGTGTGAACATCAACAAAAACTCGGGGGAGAGGGTGGAAAGGTAAGTGTCTATAAAATGCTTTAATCTAAGTTTAATAGTAGAATGAATAAACTGAAATTCATATAGTTCATGGGTCCATTCAACTCGCATCAAAATAATATGCTTCCTTATTGGAAAAAAATGTGATCAATCAGTATTATATCTCTCCCTCCATTTTTTTTTTTGAAAAAAAATACTAAAAAACTAAAGCAAATGTTAATATTTTTATCCATAACTTGTATGAATTGACTATGATTGTGTCTCAAACATATTTTTTTTTCAGTCATAAGACTATGAGGCAGGTTTTGAGGAAACTCATTAAAAGATATTATTAATTTTCTTTGTACCACTAGGATACCCTTTCGGGTTTTTAAGAGTCCCATTTCTCTCGCCCTTCCCCCGTCCCGAAATTCACCCATGTACCAAGGAAAAATCTCATCCGAAGGGAAACGTACAGTCGTCTCTTTTACGAGCCTCTTGCTCGACAATAAAATGAGAAATTGAAAACGCCAGAGATTGTTCCCACCCCGGCTATTGCCGTTGGTTAAAAAATATGATTATTAGATTAATAAATTCTGTATGAGAAGCCGGTGAGATAGATTATTTCAATATTACCCACATGGAAAAAAATACAATCCAAGAATTATGACTGAGATATAGTTTTCTTCGCCAAAATTACATCTTAAATATATCCACTTTATGTTTTGCAATTTCTCGAAATATATGTGACATGTTTCTGGATATATATTTTTTTCATATGAGTTGTAATATTTCAGAAGAGGATAAATAATATTTTCTCAACTCACATAAA
>NW_011887790.1:795346-796625 GCF_000806365.1 Fopius arisanus | reverse complement strand
GTAGGCAAGAGTTCTTAATGATTTCTTAATTATTCAAGGTATTGATAAAAATACAGCATGATTTTCGTTCAGTAAATTCACTAGGGCCGAAGTACTTGACGTGTAACGTGTAGGTAATTCCCGCAGTTAAGCCCTCTTTTTTCTCTTTACTACGGAATCGATATTTTATTTTTCCCTCTAATAGGTGGACGTAACTGAATTATGCCCTTCAGCAATGATCCTAGCTCAGCAATTGACACATGTTGAGCTCGAGAGACTCTCGTATATTGGACCAGAGGAGTTTGTTCAAGCATTTGCGAAGGTAAAGAGATTCTTTAACGGTTTTTACCCTTGACTGAATTATAACTGAATTGACTGAAGAACTTGTCGATTATTTTTCTATTTTTTCTTTTATGTTTTATAATACAGGAGTCGCCTCATTTAGAAACATCTTTCAAAGAAATGAAGAAAACTCGAAACCTCGAGTCCTACGTTTCTTGGTTCAATCGACTGAGTTATTTTGTTGCCACTGAAATATGCAAAGTATGTGTACTTTTTAAAAGTATTGAACAGGTTGGCTGAATTTGTTGATAAACTGTGAATTTGTTTTTTCGTTTATCAGCATGCCAAGAAGAAACAACGAGTTCGTGTAGTGGAGTACTGGATCGAGACAGCACGAGAGTGTTTCAACATTGGCAATTTCAATTCACTCATGGCGATTATTGCCGGACTGAATATGTCACCAATTTCACGATTAAAGAAAACCGTAAGCTCTCTTTTTGTTAAACAATAGAATCACTATTTATTCGAGATATTTTTCCACAATATTCGTGCGTTGATAATTTAAGGCCCGCACGCACTATCAATCAAATCTAATCTTTGATTTGAATTCTATTTGATTAGTGCAAAACATTTCTAAATTTTCGGTTTAAATTGTGTGGCGGAAATAACTCTAATGGATATTTAAAAAAATGATAAACAAGAGGAAAAAATGTTGAAGGGTGATAGATCGCGATATTGATTTCGAGGGATCTATCAACTTTACAGAAAAGTTATTAAAAATACCCAGTTTATCAGCCACCAAGATGGAGAAAAGATATTTTAGCGAGTAATTTTAGGAATTTTCATTCCGTAAACAATTGCTCTATTAAGAAAGAATTCACACTTTCGGAGAGTATTCATAAAAATTCCTTGGATTCCATTTGCAGTGGTCAAAAGTTCAATCAGCCAAGTTTGCTATTCTCGAGCACCAAATGGATCCCAGTAGTAATTTCAGCAGCTATCGTAGTACATTAAAAGC
>NW_011887790.1:791764-793886 GCF_000806365.1 Fopius arisanus | reverse complement strand
TGTCCGTTCACGCTCAATTTTTCCCTTTTCATCGAAAAGTATTTTTAAAGATTATTTTAAAAACTCATGGACTTGCGACAATTTTTCATATACCGAATTGGTTGGATTCCCTTCTAAAATATTCGCCCACTATAAAAAAAAAATGCCAACTAGTCGAACTAGTTTAGAAGATCAATAATTGAAGGAGTGCTTCGAATACGAAAAGCAGAGGCCTAATGGGGACTATGAATCCCCCAACACCTACTTCTGCAATATTTGATAAGCTTTGGGGGGCTCGGTTCATATTTTTTAAATGGCTACATCAATAGCAAAGTACATCAAACTTCATGGAGTAGCAGAATTTTTCAATTACAGTAGGATCGCCTCCACTATTATAATAAAATAGTTCTTCAATATTTTGATAGATCGGAGCTGAATGCCCAGTGAGAATCGACAACGGAAAGCAGTCTATCATAATGAGATCCAGATCCAATCAAATCTCTCTAAAAACCCATACGAATTGACCTACAATTAAAATTTTAACTAGCATTAAAATGGAATGAACCCAGTGGAATTAGTGGAGTGACGTGGAAACCCTACCCCAACAATGGAACTAAATACTAAAAGACTCTAGAATATAATTAATGATAAATCTCATAACGCGCACCACTTAATGAATGGAGGAAGGTTCAATTAATTTTAGAGTAGCACATAGAATTATTCTTATTTTTATGTGAGACAGGAACAGTATATGCACAAAAAAAAACAACTTATTAACTTTCTACAAATTTTTTCATAATCTGCATTTCTTTTTTGTATATAACGTTTTCTAAGTGATTTCATCTAGTGTAGTAAATTAATTAAGTAATATTCAATGTTTGGTAGATAAAAATTAAAAGTAGATGATAGATGAGTGTCGCCACAAATCCAATCGTTTTTTATTTTATTGAAAATAATTGATCACACTTGAATAATTGAAAATCCTGGGAGTCTAGACATCTTTGAAGATATTTTCCATGACCTCAGTAAAACAATTATATCTCAAAGTAGTGGGGCAAAATGGATGCTGTATGAATATAGTAAAGCGCAATCAGGACCTCAAATACCATAGATGAAAAGCTCAAGGGCACTATTACCGTGTAAGAAATAGAATTCGATTATATTATCAATTGAATCAGTTGTCTAACGTTATTATTAATTATTACGTTTTGCTATTTTGATGCAGCATTCAAAATGTTCTGACACACCTTTTCGCTATTTTCTTCAGAATGGAGGCATCTATCGAGATTATGTAGTAAATCCTCTCAAAAATCGTCATTCTCAAGCACTTTACCGATCACACAATCTATACAATCCATTCCTTCTGTTTGCATGTGTTCAGAGAGTATTATTCTGTGATGAAAAACCAAGTTTTCGAATTTAATGTTGAAGTATTTTTTATGTCTTTTGATTGAATTGAATGATATGTATTTATACTGAAAAAAAGACTTGCTACTTTTTTCTTGAATAATTTAATTGATGGTGATAATTTCTTCATTGAATAAAGGAAAATACCTTGAATCACTTTACTTGTTCTATTTCTTTCATTCCCCGAAGCGAGTACCAAATAGGTGAAAATGTTTTCTTCGAAAAAATGTACACCAACAATTATGTGATCATCCTAGAGAATCGTTTTAATTAATAAAATCATACAAATATATTGAGGAGGAAAAAAAATTGCAAATATCTATCACTACCCCACCCTCTCGTTAGAGGACCTTACATTATTTATTAGAAAGCTGAAAAATGCATTTTGCTATATCCTACCAGAGATTATAATCTCTGATCCTACCAGTAACTTATTTGTCATTATAATACATCACTATCACATCTTTTTACTACGATGGCCATTCTGAAATGTGTCACTTTAGGTTAGAATGAACAAAATTGAAAAACACATAACCTTAAAAAAAAGAAACAATGCTTAGTATGTGTAATGAACGCTCAGGGACGCAACAATGTAGAAGAACAAATACGTGAAGTTCTAAAAACATTTTTAATAATAATTAATTTACTTTCGATCGAACAATGGAGATCAAACGTAATGAAACATTAAAATACTGCACAATGCCAGAAAATACTGATGTCAATCAGAAGTTTATGA
>NW_011887790.1:787376-789739 GCF_000806365.1 Fopius arisanus | reverse complement strand
AGAGTGTGTTGAATCAGCAAAGATGGAAGTGGATGGAAAAATCTATTACCACTGCAGAGATTGTGGAAAAAATCTTTTTTCTCCTTATACATTCTCTTGGCATATGAGAATTCACACTGGAGAGCGTCCTTTCACCTGTCACTTATGTGGAAAGCAATTTCGAGTGAATCAGGGACTGGCTAGACACTTGAAGGAGACTCACGCCAGGATAAAGAATTTTCCGTGTGACATCTGCAATCAAATGTTCACAACCAAGAGAAATGCTGAGGATCACCGTAGAATTCACACTGGAGAACGACCGTATATTTGTAATGCCTGTGGAAAGACATTTAAGCAGAAGGCTTCATTATTTGTTCATAATAGAACACATAGCGATGTGTTTCCGTTCAAGTGCAATAATTGCGATCATGTATTCAGAACTAGACCAGCGATGATGGTACATGTCACTAAACACACGGGCGAAAAACCCCATTCGTGTGATGTTTGCGGAAGGGCTTTCAGGATTAAATATGAACTCAAGAGACATCGCCTGATTCATTTCGATGAAAAACCATGGGAGTGTGCCGATTGCGGACTTGGATTCAGACAGAAACGTTATTTAATTAATCATAGAAAGAGTCATCAAGACTTTACTGAAGGGAATCAAGAATAAATAAGTACACTATTAAACTACACCGCGGGTGCAATTAAAAATAGATATCAGTGAAATTTAGTTTATAAACTGTATCTGACAACAAATTATTTCATCGGTAAACAGTATATATAAGTCCTTCAAAGAATTTTTCAATAATCGCAACTTGGAAAATGGACTTGGACGTGTTATTAATCAGAATAATCTGATTTCAGGTCATCGAGGAATGAACCTGAAGTTAGATATCGATCCAGGAATCCCCGTAAAAAGAAAAATTCAAAGATCGAATTAATCGAAGTTGAAAAAACGAAAAACAACAAAAAGTTTTTTAAATGCAAAATTTGTGGAAAATTATTATCTACATCGTACAATTACCTAATACATATGAATATTCACACTGGAGAAAGGCCATACAGATGTAATATTTGCGAAAAATCCTTCTCAGCTGCATCTGCACTAAACCGCCACAAACGACTTATTCATTCAAATGAAAAGAACTTCACCTGTGAAATATGTGATAAAAAATTCTCCTGTAAGATTTACCTGGAGGAGCACAAAAAAACTCATCAGGAAAATCGTCTCTACGACTGTCAAGAGTGTGATAAATCATTCAAACAGAAGTCTTCACTCCACTCCCATAGGCGATGTCACAATAAGAATAATCGCTACGAGTGCAAAACATGTTTTAAAACATTTCTAAGATCTTTCGATCTGAAGAACCACAATTTAACGCATACAAGAGAAAAACCTCATGCTTGCAATATTTGTGGCAAAAAATTTCGCACCAGAGGCTGTGTTAGCCGTCATTGCCGCACCCATAACAATGAAAAAATATTTAATTGTGATTATTGTGACGTTAAATTTGCACAGGAAAGATATTTGAAGAGCCACTTAAAAATAATTCATAAATATCCAAAATAGTGTAAACGTGGAGACGCAATTTTGGTAGCGCAACTGGAAAAGAGTAGAATCAAAAATCAACAGTGAAATCAAAAAAATAAACTCTACAAAATTCGAAGGAAGTTCTTTATTTGACAATTTAGCGGTAATGGTGCACTTGCTATCTTTAATAATGCGTCATGAAGAAAATTCTCTAAATACCGTTTTCTTCAACTTTTTATTTCAGATCATCAGTGGTGACAGACGTCAATCTACCGAGAGTCAGGAAAATTTCCAGACTACCCTGCATTCCATCAATTCAGGGAGCATCAGAGTTTAATCAATGCAGTATTACAGAAACAGAACTCTTCAAAGTCACATCAAAAAATGTCCCTTCGCCTCCTAATAAGAGCCCTGTGGAGGATTCAATGAAAAATTCTCCAAGCATGCGAGAAAGCCGAACGATTCTGGAGGATCCTAAGTCAAAGGAGAAAGAGAAACGTGCAAAATTGAAATGCCAGCCGAAAGAAGGGAGTTGTCAAAGTGCTAGCGGGCGTAAGTTACTGACATGTCATGTGTGTGGAAAACAGTTCGGTCAGACTGGTAGTCTTTATTATCATTTGAAACACGTCCATGGTGGGGTCAAGGATCATGCCTGTGACATATGTGGAAGATGCTTCGCGATGAAGACTGCTATGCAGGATCATAGAAGAATTCATACTGGAGAACGCCCTTATGTTTGTCATGCCTGTGGAAAAACTTTCAAGACTAAAGCCGCGTTGTACATTCACTCGAAAATTCACTTGGACCACTTTCCCTACAAATGCTCATACTGCAGCAAACTTTTTAAATT
>NW_011887790.1:747384-786156 GCF_000806365.1 Fopius arisanus | reverse complement strand
TCGATACTACGGCAACAAAGTACAATATAGAATTATCAATACTTTGTTAAGAAACCGTGCAGATAAATCAGAAGAATATTGAATGGAACGATTCTATTGGTAGAACTTCTGAGAGAAAAAATAATCGGTAAATGTGTAAGTGGTGATGATTTACAACATAACGTTATTTCAAAACCGTAATTACTGAAAGCAGTAAAATAGATACGGCTATTAAATATTTTTAAGAATAAATCCGTAGTCCAAAATATAATTGATCAGTTTCATAATTATAAAATTATTTCCTTCTTTTTTATACTATAATTCCCATTTGATAATTCATTTAAAATTCGTATTAGTAGGTTAACTGAGAGATAAAAAGTGTTTTTTTAATTCACGAAGACTTAAATAATGGCTGATTTGAAATGTATTACACACTGATAGTGAAATATTTACATCCTATGGAAAAGGATAATCTTAGCGTCAGTAAAACTTTCCTAGTGAATCAGTCAAATAATTTTGTTCATACCCGTATAAAATGTAATGGATTTTGGGACTTTATAATTTCTTTGTCCCATTTGCAGGATTCTTTAGAATTCATGGATGCAGCAGCAAAGCAGTTAAAAAACTCGAATTTCCATATGATATTACTGGTGGAATAGTCATGGTTAATTTATATGGAAAAAAAATTCATTACCAAATCCTTCGTAATCAGTCATGAGTTTTCTTACTCTCAACTCGTTCTTTTTGGTACGTCTTATTTTTTTGAGGTCTTACGTTCCTTTACAATACTGGAAAAGCTCTTGGGTGGTTTCAGAGCTGGAAAATCTTCAGTCTTCTTCTCACATATGTTCAAGAACTTCATATTGGCGGCCAGCTGATCTGCAACCGTGCTAGCTTTCTGATTTTTTTTCTCCGACCTATCCACACCTTTTGGCTTGTCTTTTGTGGAAATCGATGGACCAGTCTTGGGAGCATTTTGGGGTTTGGCTGATACGTGCACCTATAAAATTCCACAAAATTTGAATTACCACATTCACATTGACAATTAATTGATCGAATTCTGAGTAAAAAATTATTATTTCGTTTTTTCAATTGAAAATAATTCATTCATGAAGTAAAAATTACTTGATTCACCTTTGCCGTTGCAACTTTCGAGACTTTAGGGCTGTCGAACTGAGCCATCTTTCGTCTCTGCTCATTTCTGAAAGCTTTTTTCGCAGACTTCGAAGCGACGATGAGGCCTGTTATAATCTCTTTATTCTCGTTAGCTTTGTGAGGATCATATGTCTCCACCTCTGGATCCTGCAAAAAGACATTTCCATTACGAAATGAGATTTCAATGATTTAACAGACAAATCGTTGAATGACTTCTCACATTGTCCCAGTTGTCTCCGTAAGTTGCTAAGTTCTCACAGGCCTTTATCACGTCTTGCACTGAAAGAATGCCTTTCCATTGCTCGCAATTTTCCTCATCCTGGGAATACTGCTTCTCTTCTATCTCGTAACGATCAATACACGTGAGGTGATGAGCCTGAAAGAAGAATACATATTAAAGTAAATAGATTTTATATAGGTCTATCTTCAATTCAATTTGTAAGCACCATACAATATTGCCTATATTTAATTATCACTAGAAATAAATTTACTCCAATTAGTTGGGACCATTTTTTTTATAGGAAAAAGATAAATATCTTGAGAGGAAAAGTATTTGTCTAATACCCATTTCGAACTTTCGTCACAAGAACAAAATGATAGAATTGTTTTACCAGAGAATATTCAAATAGTACTCTCATGGTATATTTACGTAAAATTAAATGAATAATTACCTGTAATTCATGTTTGTCCATAATGTGGGTACTATTGTACTCGCACGTGCCTTTTTTGCTCATGTCATGATTCTTCTTGCATCTCACCAGATGAAATTGCAATCGGTTCTTCAGAATTTGATGATTTTTATCCAGTGGACATGTAACCATGGGCTCCATTATTAAATCGGTGTCAGTTCTCTGAAAAATAAAACAGAATATTAATTTAATAGAAATGACTGAATTTTTTCCACGTTCTTATAACATTCGTTTAATTAATTTCAATTAATTTGTTGGCATACTAAAAAATCTACAACGTTAAGACGAATTTATTGGAATAGAGTCGTATCACTTGTTGCTTTACAATGGTAAATAAAAGTCTTACCCGAACGTGGAACAAAGTTGTTGATATACCAAAATGACTAAACAAAGGTTTCTGTCTTTCTGACTTTTATTCAATGATTTGAATACAAAAATAATTATCAAAATCAGGATAGATTTTGTAATTCATGAATTATTAATTAATAATGTAATGTCAATGAATATTTTGGCTGCTTTATTATTGTATCCCTTGGACTGGCTATATCCCCTCTGACTGAAATACCCGGTGTATTCTTTCTGAATTATGTATCAATGCCATCTGTCTAATGCTCTGGAAAACTCTTAAACTCAGGGCAAATTCGGACTTTTTCAATTTATTCTATTGGCCCTCTCCAAAGAGGACTGACTAACGTAGAGACTTAGTTCTGGGGGTTTGAAATGTTATTTTCTGCGTTACGAAATTGGTATTCATTGAAATTTTAAAATTTTATGGAGCCATTTAAATTTTTTGCCTCCATGTGACCCTTAACCAAATCCAATTATTTGTTCAAAATCCGAACAATTGTCCAATTGTTCAAATCTCTTACCAGATGCGCTCTTAATATTTTTTCTTCTGTCGAATTCTGCTGAATGAATGCTCACCACAGATTCGTATTAAGATGAAACTGATATTTATTCCAGAAATACTGATTAGACTGTTGAATTGTAAGAAAATTTGCAATTAACCCAATACTTATGAGAAAGTAGTAGTTCGTAGACCAGTGTTTCTATGGAGAATGCTAAATTGTAACTAACTAAATTTGGGTAGCATTGAAACATATATACTTAAGGGTGCAAGAAAAAGCGGAAGGGAAATAAAATACATTGAAGTTTTCAGGTACTGGACTCACCTATACGAGACAAAAAAATTCAAAGCGTTCCTAACATCAAGGGAAAGAATTTGGGACACGTGACGTTGTTAACAAAAAGGGTTTATTGCAGTTTTGGGATTTTCCACGTTTTTATGATAGGCTGGGTAAATGCCAGAGATGCTAATGAAATAGTTGAAAAGTAAATTGAAGGAAGTGGGTATTGTCCCATGGGTCAGGCAGATAGTCGGGAATATTTCTAGAATTCATTATAAAAGATTTCCATTACCTTTATTGTACCATTTGGGTGAAGCATGACTGAAACCAGGGGCTATATAAAAGGGGAGGTTGGGGCAATCTTCTTTTTTTAATTTTTTATTTCGACAGCCTTTGGGGATAAAATGGATGTAAAACGGATCTAAAACGCGTTGTGTGAAAAAATCACCCCCTGTGAAAAAATCACTCCTTTTTACTCCTAAATACTTAACGAATCCTAGTAGACAAGTAAATTGATAGAGAGATTTCCTTGAACTCGCTTCTTTCTACCCTCTTCCTCCTCTGATCAGAAGTGATTGATTCCCTATACTCCGACTGTAACCGGCACCACCAGAAGACGATTTAGTCGTGGGGCTTCTGCAACCCACCTCCTACGCATTTATACTACGAGAGTTTACCAGTGGAGGCTAAATATAAATAACTTCAATGAAATTCTCCAAGTCTTCTTCTCTGCTTGTTAAATATCGTACCAACAACTTGAGACACAATAGTATGGAATGTGAATGTAAACTGACACCTCTCATATGTGAACAGCTCTTAACATTTATCCAATCTCATTTTTACGCATGATCTTCCATTTTGCCCTACTCTCCCCTAACAAATATCGGTAATCACTAAATTGCGCATAAATCTGTCCAAACGTAGCTCCAGTTTCGATTTTCTACGACTCAACTGGAAAATAATTAATAAACAAAAAAATCATGAGTGCAATGTAAAGATGAGATTCCTTTTTTCACATAAAAAAAAATTTAGCAATGGTCTTCTGTGTTCAGATTTTTTCAAAGTAGTCAAACTTTTTAAAATCTCTAGATCGTCAACTCAAGATATCTATATCTTAGGACCTTGTGTCGTGCTACTATTTATAAATGTTTTTCAGATAAACAGAGAATTTCCCAACCCGATGTTTCTTGCAGCAATTGTAATAATTATACTAATACGTGTAGTTATCATTCATTTAACCGAAAATTAAATAAATTAAATGAAATGTATGTAAGACATGGTACAAGTTTTGAGCTAGGTTTTCGGATTAATTTTAAATATATTCATCTGTGTGAATGAAAGATGAGAATTGTCAAGAAGTTAGTATTAAAATAACCATAAGAAATCCAGAGAGGTGGAAATGACGTTTAGAGATGTCTAGTGTATCAGTTCTTGTTGATGCGTTTTGTTGTGCAGACATTATTTTTTCACCGTCTGTCATCGATTTCAAGTGGCATCAGAGAGATTGTTCCTTTCCAATTGCAATTAATAATTTTCAGTCAATTTTCATTTGACAATTATTCTGAATTATGAGTAAATCTATATAAACTGACAGGATGCAACGTGTATTAAGTTTGCAAGCTGCTCGGGGCTTCGGCGAGTCCAGCGAATTTGTGACCAAACGAATGTGCTTTTCGTTTCTATTTTCTATTGGATTTTTGTGTCTTCTCTGTGGATTTTTGATTGGAAGATTTGCGGCCCAGAGAGCTGTCGATATCAGGGCAGAGAAGGAACAAAAGTTAGTGGCTGGCAATGGCCTTGAGAGTGGTGAACACCTGCTGCAGAGGACTATCGAGAAACTCGAAAACCGAAAGTTCGATTGGTCTGCAGATCGAATGTAAACTTCCACGATTTTTATTATCTAGAAAAAAAACTACACGGAATGAAATGATCAATAAAAATTAATTGGAATTAGATGCTGACCGAGAATACTCTCCTTTATCTTTCTTTTTCAATCATCAAATATTTAGGCTCATAAATGGTTTCACATTTTTATTGTTATTTTTTCCATTACACAATATTTCATATCCGCCAGTCTTCTTAGTAAGAAAGATATAAAAGTATAAAAAATATCAACCACTTCAGTTATTTTTCAGAAATGGTATGCAAGGGATGGCACTACAAAACGCTTCAAAACAGTTCCTTGTCCTGAATTTCTATTCGAAATTATGGAATAATGGGAATTGTTTAACTGCGACAATTCCTGGAGCGCACGAAAAAGGTAATTATCATCCCAATCCACCGTTTTTTTTATTTTTTTTATTCTACCAATCCACCGTTTATGATAATAAAAATAGATACATTACATTTCCAGATAGATACGTTATTCTAACGACAGGAGGAGAAGAAAATATTAAAATGGTTCTAGAAATTGTCAGAGATTTGCAGGAATTGATTGCTGATAATGACTGGAAACCACGCAGAACTCTAATGTTCCTTTTATATGAAAACTCATTGGATGAATGCCTTAGACTTTTTCCTGATTACAAAAAAACGAAAATTGTGGCTCTGTTGGCTATCGACGGAATTCCAAACACCGGTAAAAAATGCATTTGCCTTGATGAAGTTTTTCTAAAGTCCAGAGTATTTTTCAATGAAAACTTCTTGGGATGATTTCTCTTCTAAATAAGATGTTATTAAAATAATTTTGTATTCAATCTCCTGAAAGTTGTAATGCTGTCGTTTATTGCAAAAAAAATCACATAATTTTTCTGCTTATAACTCAGTAAAAACTTCGATAAATATTTATATTGGTATTAATGCAATAAATTATAAAAATTAAGTCTTTAGTCTGAGATTCTAATTAGTTTACACCTATAATTTTTGAATTCATAGGAAATGGCTATCTCGTATCTTCTGGGTCAGACGTAGTCCAGACAACTGTTCTCGCGTCATTCAAGGATTTTGCTGGACCGAAAACTGATGAAATTACATATTTTCCTCGTTTGAAGCTCAACATTCCTCACTCTGTTATTACCTTCATGGTAAAGGAAATTATGCTAGAATTTAATTTTCATTCTATTTCAACATAGAGACTTGTGTATAATAGATAAGACAATTTTCTTAAGAAGCTTCTTGTAAATGGAGATTGGAATTACACTGATTGATTAAATTTTTGACGGAATATGAGTATTCAGGAACAAGATGACATAAATGAAGGGAAAATTGTTTTTTTGTCAAATTTATATATTCACGATATTTACGAATTTTTTTGTGCCCTTCTCTGTGTGGGAGTTTGGTAATTACACGAAGAATAATGTATAATCCAGTAGACGTTCGTAATTTTTATCGAAACTTTCTTCTCACTGGATAATTATGGACCTTTCACATTATTTTTATGCACATTTTTTAATCACAGAATATGATTTATGATTTATGGTTTTGCAGGCCTCTCCAAATAACACAAGCCTTAAAGGTTCCCATATCGAACAACAGATTACCTCTCATCGAAAGAGTTTGGTAAAAATTTTAATATCAAGCTTATGGAAACTCTCTCAAATGAACATATTCCAATGGAATCCACGATTAATGGAAGACACCATAAGAACATTTTTTTTTAATTTAACAGCACCTCATCTACGTCCATATATTGGTAAGAAAACTTACCAATTACAATTACAGTAGACCCTCATTATAGTCATGTACATGGGGCTGTAGGGGAAGCGAATTCGGAGAATTCGACTATATGCAAGTAATCCCACAAGAAATTTATAATTAAATGAATGACAAAAAAAAAACAAATCAAAACAAATGAAGAAGAATAAAGAAAAAAATAATCTATTGAATTCTCGTTATCACATTTGCTTCGATAGTATCGAAATTGATCTGACAGTAGCTTCATCATTTCCAGAGAAAATCCAAAAGAAATTGTCAACTATTACTGAGCATGGGAGAGCCCTCAATGATAAAATAGCAAAAATATTAGGAATTAGGTAAGTGAATCAAAAGAATTTCGTATGTTTCATTTATTATAATTACGATATCTAACGTATAATCAAAATTTTTATTACATATTTATTTATAATCGTATGATTTTGACGAATAATTCTAGATATCTTGAAGTACGAATGACAAATGACTTGCTGAAGGACATGGAGAGAGCCCTCCTGTGTTTGAATGACTCTTCTCAATCAAGAACGGACATTACATTAATTTCTAATTCACGAAATGATCAGGAAATTAGTCAGATTCTTGCCGAAATGCTCCCGTGTCTCGATGCAGGCATTCAAATATTACAAGACATGACTTAATTTACATAATAAAACAATTTCAACAAAGACATGCCCATCAATTAGTCAATTAATTCATTTCTTTTCAACTGTTCAGTTTTCGTTCTAATTCACATCATTTTCATCACCAAACTTTCAATGTTTAACATAAATTATCCCATTGTCAAGCCCTGAATAATTTATATAATTCAACTGTGCGTACCCCATCCCATCTCTCGTTCGATTTGTTCCATATTGATAGATCCCTGAATTGCTTCGCAGTTTGGATTGAAAACAGAGTAAGCACTGACTTCTCCTTTCTTCCTCGGGCCAGACCTTGTATTTTTCCATATGAATATTAAAGCTGAGAGTATAAAATAAACAGCGCCGAACTCAAACTGCAGTGCTATCACGTATAGTGTTGCCCACAAGAGGAAATATAAAAAATAAGTCACTTGTGTAATTGTTGAGCTTCTCTGCGGTGATATGTCGATGCTCTCTTCAGAGGCAATACTGTCCAGGTCATCTGTATCCTGCAACCTTTTTCATTGTTTGTATGTTTCTTCACTGTCACAATAATGTATTTTTTCAACTTATTCTTTTTTGGGATGGATATTAGAATCAATGGCCCACAAATTTTTAATTGATTGAATTCGGCCAAGACATATGGTAAAATCACTTAATTAGACAATTGAAGAAGGTCTTTCAATAATTCAAATTTGTCCAGCCAATTTTTCGCAAAATAAGATTCATTCACATTTTCTTTTTTGGGACATAAAGCTTTTGGAAATTAAATAAGGTAAGTAATTAATTAATCGAGAAATACCTCAAGTTTTGGTGACATCAAAGGGACTGACTGTTCCTGCCAAGAGAAAGCACCTTTTATAGAATTTTTCGCTTTTTCCACCATTGCTTCTCTACGTTTTTTCGTTCTGTAAGCCTCAAGCTTTGCCTCCATTGAATTATCAGTGATCTTTTGTTTATGTTCTTTATCATGAGATTGTTCCTGAATTATTTATAAAATTAGGTAGACGCATTGTTGGTGTATGTTACTGATTATCAAAACCAAACCCGATAGGTTGTGGCATATTGTTATGTTGAAACGTCAAGTCGACTCAGATGGCGGGACAAGTGGAACGAAAGTGCGCAGTTGGCGGGTAATTCAAACTTTGCAATTTTTTTTTTAAATACAATAACTTATTTCGCAGTAAATTGATCCATTGTTTTTGCGCTCGGCTTGGCAATAGAATTCCGCACCATGGCACGCGTAAAAAAATATCGCTGCCCATTATCACAGAAAATTTTTATCATATTTTTATTTAATTCGGACACTTCGACCTGATGATCCTCAAATACTTCTTCGGATACTTTTTGTATTTTCATGTTCCCCTGATACTTTTTTGAAAATTTCGAATTTTCAAATTTCAGTGAATACCTCCTCCATTTTCATGTTCCCCTGATATTTTCTTGAGAATTTCGAATTTTTTAATTTTAGTGAATACCTCTTCGATTTTCATGCTCCCCTGATATTTTCTTGAAAATTTCGAATTTTCAAAATTCAGTGAATACCTCCTCGATTTTCACGTTCCCCTGATACTTTTTTGAAAATTTCGAATTTTCAAATTTCAGTGAATACCTCTTCGATTTTCATGCTCCCCTGATATTTTCTTGAAAATTTCGAATTTTCAAAATTCAGTGAATACCTCCTCGATTTTCATGTCCCCCTGATACTTTTTTGAAAATTTCATGCCAAAACATTGATGTTCAAACAGCGATCACAAAATGAGAGATCTGATAAGAAATTAGCATTAAGAAACCAATTAAGCCAGCGATCAACTGAATCCACAAACCAACTCTGAAGCGATTCGACGTCATATGTGATATCGGGCCATTCTTCTCTGGAATAAATGACAAAGATCCGGGTACATAAAAATTAAAACGCTCGTTTAGTCCGTCATGTTTGAAAAACATTCGATTGAAATAGTCACCACAAGTGATTTCCCCATTATTCAACTACTTTTTGATACCAGTTTGACGTACTTAGGTATATAAATTTTGAAAAATACTTTGAAAATTGCGTAACATCATTTGCACATCTTGAATCAACTTCGCGCTTGATTGATTATTGAGATACTTAATAGAAGGAACGTATATAAATAATGAATGAATTCATCGGTCTTCGGCTTCGCACGGAATCTCAAACGGAATCGCACTCCGATTCATTTCACCGTGTGAAACAATTCGTTTGATCTTTCTGCTAAACAGTGATATCATTGAGTTACAACTTAGACCCTGAAGATGAAGAGGATACTCTTAAAAATTCTTTTTCTTCTGGCTTTATCGGAATCTTCTTACGCAAGACGCAAAAATCCAGATAGCTGGGGCCATATAATATCTGTCAACTCGTCTGGTGCATTGTCTGTCAAAGCTCGAGAGGGTCGAGCAAACCGCAACCTGGATATGTACGTTGACAAAATCTCCTCAATTCCTAGTGATGCCTTCCACAATTTAACGTCAGTTACATCATTCATCATACGTCCTCGTCCTCGTAGATTGGACTTAGACCGTATATGGGAGTGCAATCCGAGAACCGTCGACATCACACCTCAGTCCTTCAACGGTTTACCTTCCATTGAATACATCTTCATCGTGTGTGTTTACTTCCAAAATGCATTGAAGTCTTCTGAAGGATTTGATTTCCTGAGGTTTCTGCTGTTCGAGAATAATAATATGACGGCAATCCCTCAAGAATTTTGTGAAGATAGTCCAAAACTTGAATTGTTGATAGTGAGGTATCAACGAATTAGGTATCTGTCTCCGGAATCCTTCTCGAGAATGAATACTAAAGTACTCAAGCAACTTTTGTTGGAATTCAATGGTGTGGAGTACGTAGAGCCACGAACATTTGCGAAATTTCGTCAGCTGGAACTTCTAGATCTTTCAGATAATAATCTGGAGATTCTGCGTAATGGTACGTTCGAGGGTTTGGATGAACTCCAGAAACTGTGGGTGTTCAATAATTCTGTGAATAATGTGGAACCCGAGACTTTTTCCAATTTAAAAAATCTGCGTTTGCTTGATCTACGACTTAATCGGTTGGAGACTTTATCACGAGGCATGTTCGATGGTTTGAGTAAATTGGAACGGTTAGAACTCTTTGGAAATCCGATAACTACGATCACTGATAATTCGCTCCGAGTCACGAATCAATTGTCTCATTTGTCTTTGTCTTTCGGAGAAGGAATTCAAATTGAACCGAATGCATTCCGAGGTTTCAACCTGACATTTTTTATATTGAATGCTGATGAATTGCATCACCTGAATGCTGGAGTCTTCAGCGGCTGCACCACCGAATGTCTACAGCTGATGTCCAATAATACTATCAATATCAGCCCGAACTTATTCAAAAATTTGACAATAACTGTTGGTGTTACCATTTTCGAACCGCAAGTATCGGTAATCGACAAAAAAAGTTGGGGTTTAGACGAAAATGTATTCATTAAGCAAAACCCTCCACTTTATGAGTTTGCAAGTATAAAGGGACACCTTTATTAATATTTTTATTGTATATAATTGTAAATAACTTAGATTTAAAGCAATACACATCAATTATTTTTTGAATACTGATACTTCTATGGAAAATTTGATACCGTATCTAAAATTCCCCCATCGACTAGTTCTATAAACCTCCCACACGTAAAAAATCACTTTCCGCACGCTTTCTATTAAAGATGCGAGAACATCTTCAAATGATTATTCATTAAAATTATGAAAACCAACACTCGATTTCATTTTCATTACTTCCCTTTTATATTTCTCTTCTTTCGTAGGATCTACAGAGGAAATATTTATTCTCAGAGTAGGTTTTTCTTTTCTCTCTATGATAAGACGTCCTGTGCCATAGAAACCATAGAATATCGATATCCAGTTGCTCTTTGAACAGCGTAAGATATTATGGAATGTTACGTAAAAATTCTTGAATATTTATCGCCGTGTACAGTAATAGACAACAATATTGCATTTATATGTGATGAGTGAATCTGCGTCATATTTAAAAAACGATAAACTTTTGTTTTTCTGTCTATAATAATTGGTCATTAATGATTGAATAAATATCGCAGGCCGTTCGATCGATCAATCAGTCAATTGAGTCGTGGCAAGGTTTTCCATTTGATTGACCGAATTGAAATAGAATAATTAAATATGTTGCTGTGGTGTTGAGTATCTATGAAATATAATTCTGCATTATTGATGAGTCATAGAACAATTTTTCAGACTCTCCATCAAAAATACTTGCAGAATGAAGAAGTGTACCGTCTAGAGCAAAAATATTGTAGCCAGTGAAAGATACATTTTTATGAAGTAATTCCAATGAAAAGAGTTTGAGCTGAAATTTAAAAAGTGAGATTGTTTATTATATATATTTTTTGAGATCCCCTGAAAAAGAATACAATTGCACAATTTTAAAAAACAATTGATAAAAAAGATGACAAATTTGAGGTCATTGCAAAAATTATAAAAAATATTAGATTGTAATTGACGACTTTACTACTCATTCTCTCAAATGATAGTTTTGCAAATTGATTTGTGCTTATGATCATAATACCTGTGTTTTTGATTTTGCATTTAGGGAAGATCGAGTAAGGAGTTTGTGGATTGCAACAGCCGTGAGTTTCATCTACAGAATATTTAACATCATATAAATAATTAATAATGATATAACCGTAAGGCCCGGATGGACTGCCTGGAAAAGATAATTTACTCCAAAATTGGGACTTCTAATTACTCCGTCAATTAATCGTTTTTTTCAATAATTGTTAGCTAGCGTTCTAGCGGTTCTCAACAACTAGATTGCTAGCTAAAAATTATCAGAAAAAACGATTAATTGATGGAGTAATTAGAAGTCCCAATTTCGGAGTAAATTATCTTTTCCAGATAATCCATCCGGGCTTTAAAAATTCCAAACTCCTCAAATTCTACGACGAATCATTTACAAACCTCATTTGTAATTTTATTAACACCAAAAGACAGGACGATGATCGGGAATATTTCCATTACTATGTAGAACATGGAATTAAATATAATGAAAGGCTCTACACGATGAGCCGGAATTAGTGCCAGGACAAAATAATATGCCGAAACGATGATGGTAGCGCAGAACACAGAAATTACAAGAAAAATTGGGAAAGAATATAAACTAGAAATATGACAAGCGATTTCATACAGATCATCATGGGATTCTTTGATAAGACATAAATTCCTGGTAATTACATCACCAAGAGTACTCTCTGATGATCGGAAATAATATGGCTTTACGAATGCCGCCGATGAGATTCGTCCAAGTGCTTCATTTAATACCCGAAATCTCTCCCTCAGGAGTATCAGGACAAATGTGTACTGGAGTATTAACCAGGTAAATATAAAATTCGGCAAAGTAATAACAACAAATGTCATCTTAAACCATTTCTCGAATACAATTAAATCTGTCCAAACAATATTAATCCAGATAGACCAATTGATCACAAAATAAAGTGGCAACTGAAAGTGAGAGAACGTGGAAGTCTTGTATTCTAAAGTTCTGATTAAGTTATCAGCCCTTTCCCATTGATTCACGATTCTTAAAACATTCTCTTGATTCCAGATGATATACATCCAAACAATAATTAACACTGCTGCACCCAAAGAAGCTTTAGCCAGTGCGATCACTTGAAAGGTTGAAGTTTTGTTAGCGTATTCCGTTGTACGAATTGCATTCAATGCAGTTGGGCTCAGAATCATGACGACAATAGATAATATAATGTTATACATTGATCCAATGTGGGAGTAGACGTAAATTTGCAATTCTTTATTTATCGAATGCGATTTTATATTGAACGGCATTAAACCACAGAGTTTGAAAACAACGTAGAATAGAAGTGCGAAGGAATTTGTATTTTTATGGCTCAATGAGAAATCCATTGAGCTTGAGAGTTTATGCAACACTGACAGTATAGTTTTCAGAATAAAAAACACCGTCGTGACATGGACGAATATCTATTATTGATATTATCTGGACAGCGGACATTAGGTGTTATCGCAATCAGATAGGAGCCGTCGTGATTTTCTTCTCTTTCATTTTTCATTTCATTTGACCTGTAGTGGTCAGGAAATAATTATTCAAATGAATTCATTTCCTCGATGTTACAAATATTAACTACTCTACCTTACACTTAATATTATAATTACAATTACATAGTGAATGTATATACGTCTCTAAATTCTGATAAATAATAAAAAAAAAAGAGCCAACGGCACGTGGTGTTCCCAAGCGGTCACCCATCCAAGTACTAACCACGCTCAACGCTGCTTAGCTTCAGTGATCGGACGAGAACTGGCGCATTCAGCGTGATATGACTGTTGGCACATTTTATTACAAAAAATGTTCCGAACCCATCAATCTTAAATAATTTTAATCCATATTCAAGGAATTAGTCTAGAGTAACACCCGTAAGACCAAACCGAACCGCTACCACGGCATTGTGTATAAATCTCAAACATTTCGAATGAATCGGGAGCGCGCCTTGAATGCTACTTTACAGTTTACACACAGTGTGTCGAAAAGTTCATTTTCCGCACCGCTAGATGAAGAAGTAAGTTCTGAGTGTCAGTTTTTCAGTCCCTCTAATTATAAAAAAAAAATCATCAATTTCCAAGAAGGGTGTATGTAAAAATGAGAGTTCTTCCGGGACGGAACGGGGAAAAGAGACTCAGTTCATCAGCTCAGTCGTCACCTTCATTAGATGATCCATTTCAATTAAGAACTCCCCCTCCCCCGGCGCCGGCGCCTTTACCACGTTATTTTCCTTAAGTTTCTTCTAGACTTTGTAAGAATAAGAAAAAGCTGCACAGTGGTATCAAGAAGTTTGGCAGTTATTTGGAGAAAACACTGACGTGATAATACGTTTAAGCAGATTGAGCTGATAAGAACATGAGCAGTTGATGAAATATTGTCTTGATGAGGCGAGAGGTGATTAGTGTGAGCAAGGTCAACCGATATTAAGAAATCAATAGTGAGTTAAAATACGAGATCAAAATATACTCAAGTTTTTGATCTTTATTCTTTCCTTCTTCTTAATAATTTCCAGATTAATGATCAGACTAGTTTTCTAACTGAACATTGGAGTAGTTAGTATACAATTCTCATGGGCTAGAAGAGGATAGAAGATATTTATTCTCGGAATCCGGCGTGCTCGACTGATACTCAGCTTAGTATTCATTTCAGTCTACTCTGAGAATCTATCGGAGACGCTCTTTTCCAAGGTAAGCATCCTTATCTCCTGAATTATTAATAAAAAATTATATTTTGTTTGCGAAAGTAGTTTTCTTTTAAACTTTTTCACGCTTTATACGCTTTCCTTTCACTTTCGATAACAATGCGGAAGTGTCTTTACGATAAAACATGGAAATTTATTAATTGCGGAGGGAAAGCAGTTGCGTATAGACTGAACCCGAATTAAATTGAACCTCAGAATTTTCAGGATAATATATGGAATAGAAAAGAGAATTGTGTAAAGAATTTTAGATTTTTGATAAATTTTTATTTCATTAGAAAATGAGTAACAAAGTGATCAAACAGCTCAAGTTCATCAGTTCATTCCTTTCAGAGGACAGAGGACTTTCGTTTTTAATATTTCGGAATCTCAGGAAATTCCCAGAGTTTCACAAAAAATTATCAAAAAAACATCTCTAACGCTTTTGGATTCAGAAATATTTGTCAGTAACTCCGCCCCTCAAATTTCATAAATTAATTCATCAAATAACCGATTTGTTTCAATTCAATGTAATTATTTATTATATTGCTAGGTGAACCAAATTTTTTAGGGTAGTAAACCCGATATTTATCACGAATGTAATTTCCCGATTAATTTATCGATATATTCTTGTAATATTCCATTCACCACGTATAAACACCTTTTCAAGAAATTTTTCTAAAAAATTTTAGGAAAAATTTGAACAATATTTGAAAGAGACCGTATTTGGATCATTTGCTGTTGAATATTTTGTAGTAAATTGTTGGAGAAAATGGCAGCGAACAATATTGAGGGGTGTGTACCCACATTTGGGGAAAAAATCAATAGTTTGAACGTGATAAATTCCCGGCCGAAATCTCCAGACGTTGAGTTATCATACATGGGAAAACCAGAAGGAAGAGTTCTGGTACTCTACACAGGAGGAACTATCGGAATGATGAGAAATGCTAAGGATGGTAATATATTATCGCCACATAAATAGAGACTCAATTATGCATTGCAATCAATTGATGAACAATCACGTGGTAAGCAACGATACTCGAAGATATCAACTGATTTTTTTTTCTACAAATCTTTTCACTAAAAAAATGCATAAACATTTGATAAGAATTTTACATTCGAACCAATCTCACTTGTTCAATTATCTCGATGAGTTTATTTTTTTTGTTTATAACATATATTTAAAATCTTTCGAAAGTATAATATGGAGATAACCGTGCAATGGAAAACCAAAGATCATAGCTTCGAATATCGATTTTTAAAATAATTTTTTATCTTTTTCAGTATTAGCACCAGTTCCGAACAAATTTGTTACGACTGTGAAACAATATCCTCATATGTATGATCGTGCATTTGCTACTGAGAGATTTGGAAGTTCAGGATTGTTAGCACTACCGTAAGTGATTATTTCCCCTGTACCAATTATTAATAACTCCAATGACCTGATTAAACAAACAATATCAGAGCTTATTGTTCTGAACTTGACATAAACATCGCCATCTCAATTGATTGCAGAATGACCGTCACAGAGAGTCGACGTGTTATTTACGACATAAGAGAATATTCACCACTATTGGACTCAAGCAATATGACGATGAATGATTGGATTAAAATTGCTAAGGATATCAAAGTAACAAAAAAACAAAAATCTACTAAAAAATGTATTAGAAAAAAAAAATGCAAGGGTATTAGAGATTATTTTATCAGGCAGAAAAAAATTGAGATTCGCAGTCCATAATAAAAATTCCGACAACCTAGAATGATTCACTTAATAGATGGAAAAAAAGATCACGAATCGATCACGTGTCGAAAGACATACTATTCGAACGCTATCGCATAATCACACTATCAGTAGCTTAAGCAATTCATTCCTATAATAAATTATGAAAAGCTCTAGACAGGTGTACGATGATTCAGAACGGTCCGGATTTTCTTATGAAATTGATTGATTTTATGAATAATTTATAGAACTCCCACCCAATTTTTCAACAGGGAAAATTTTTTTTAATATTTCTATAATTTCTGGAGTTTCCTAAAGAGATTTAGAGAAATTCTTGATTAATTCAGGGACTTCTAACACATTTTCTAATCTGTACAGCGCTCCTCTCTTTTATTGACATCGAGTTAACAGTGAATTTTTGGTGAATAAATAAATAAATTAAATAAATAATAAAATATAATAATGATAATAATAAATAATAAGTAAAGAAATGATAAAATGAAAAAACTGTATATTTTCCTTTCGGGTAATTCGATCAGCTATTTGATAGGAAACTCGAAAAGCTCGTAATTTTTATTAAAACGGGTCACAACATTCCTGAATATAAAATCCACTTGACTCGAGTATATATTATTCTCGGCGTTCTGTTATCAGCTAAAAGAGTATAGATTTTTTTTTTGATAATGGAATAATGGAAGAATCGGATTTGCTAAAAATTGCGAAAAATTCTTGAATTGAATGAATGAATTGCAGGATTCTTATGAATTTTTTGATGGATTCGTCATTCTCCATGGAACGGATACTCTGAGTTATACTGCATCTGCACTTTCATTTATGTTGGAAGCACTGGGCAAACCAGTGATACTCACCGGATCCCAATTACCAATTTTCGAAGCGCGTTCTGATGGGCTGCAAAATTTCCTCGCTTCATTGATAATTGCAGGCAATTATAGCATCCCTGAAGTATGTGTCTTCTTTGGGAGCACCTTGATGCGAGGAAATAGAACCAGTAAAGTGTCTGCAGCATCTTTCGAAGCTTTTGATTCCCCAAATTTCGGCCCATTAGCTATGGCAGGAATTAAAATTCAGGTGAACTACCAATCGATCTTTCGGCCCTGTGGAATCGAAAAATTCCACGTTCACACAACGTTGAATCGCAATGTTGGGCTTTTGAGGATTTTTCCTAGTATAACTGTAGAATTGGTCAGGGCTTTTTTGCAACCACCAACTGAGGGAGTTGTTCTACAAACTTTTGGAGCTGGAAATGTCCCGATCAATCGAGATGATATTGTTCAGGAGCTAAGAAATGCTAGTCGTCGAGGAGTTATTATTATTAACATCACACAATGCTTGAAGGATGGGGTCACGTCTGCCTATGAGTCTGGAAAATTGTTAGTCGATTCCGGTAAATATTTTGTAATAATGTCATCAAGTATATAGACTGCAAAAACGTTGAGGGGCAACTCTAACTTAATTATTCTTAAAGCTATTGGACTTTATTTTTATTTCCAGCATTGATTCTTTTCTTTTCAAAAATGCTCCTCTCAGTTTCAATTATAACTCTTTAAGAATGATCAGTCAATTTTGAATGTGTAAAGTTCATGCGAAATTTTCTCTGCTTTTTGAAAAAAAATGGTCAATCTAAATCACGTGTTTATTATTGTTTCTCTTAACGTGAAATTGAAATATGTACTAACATGAAATCCTTCCTATTTTATTAATAAGTTTCATTTTTTTCATGACCTTTAAAGGAGTTACTGTGGGCTATGATATGACCCCAGAGGCAGCTCTCACGAAATTATCATACGTTTTATCGAAAACCAACTGGGATATTCAAGAAAAAAGAAAAATGATGGAAACAAATCTGAGAGGTGAATTAACAACCTGTGAGAGAGTGAACTTCCAGGATCGTCAGCTATTCCTAAACTGGCTTGGACTCAGTACTGAGACGGAATTGAATAAATTGGCTCCTATAATATTCCCAGCGATGCTCATTGAAGCCGTCATAGCGAAGGATGTTGAGAAACTAGAGTTGCTGCGACTCAACGTAATTCATTCATTAAACTTTTTCCTTATTATTTATTTTACACCGTTTCGACTCTGTTAGTGCATATAATGATTGATCAAATCTTTAAAAAACGTTAGACCTCACCATCCTTGGTGACAGTCTCCCCGCAAAAAGATATTCATTTTTTTGAGCTTTGAGTTTTTTGAGTCTTTGAATTATGATGCTACGATATTTCACCAATATCAAAAATCTTCACGGCACATGTATAAAAACAAGTACTTCTTGAAAAAACGTGATTATACACTACTCAAGAATTTTGAACAATTTATTTGCACTTGTATCGTACTCTACTATCATTAATAATGCGCGCAACAGATAAATTGACTTTCCTCGCTCAACAATTTTTTTATACAATCCCTCCGTCGATTATTAGAAAAATCGATTAATTTCAGTGTGCAGATATATCGCAACCGACGTCTGATGGAAGAACTGCCCTTCACGTTGCTTGCAGCCTAGGAGACCTTGATATTGTTCGTAAATTATTGGAAATGGGAGCAAATGTTCACATAAAAGATTTGCTGAATCGAACACCGCTTACTGAGGCGATAGAACATTATTATTACGAGGTAGATGTCTCCAGCATATTGGGAGAATTTATTATTTTTTCAATCAGAGAAAATTGATTTGACGAATATTCAAGCGATATCCTCTTGCTTCTGCATTCACTTAACAACAAAACGTTTTCACCCCAAATATTTCCCCAGATCCTTTTCTCCACTGATCTCACCTGATGATAACTTGTCATTAATTCAAATCAATCAATGAAACAGAGTCTAATTTAATTCCTCAGGTGATTGAGTTATTAATTCAATGTGGTGCTCACCTCCACGAAGATGCTGTTCAACTAGGAGAAAAGTTGTGTTCAGCAGGAGCTAATGGAAACATAAAACGTTTGCGCGCTTTGAAATGTGCTGGGGCAGATCTGAATCAGCCAAATGCCTCTGGAATCACTGTCCTTGAACAGGCAGTTATCTACGATAAACCCAAAGTGCTACAATTCTTGCTTGATCATCACGTTAATGCCGACATAAAAAATAAGCGTGGATTGAGCCCACGTGAAATTGCCCAACTCCTCAACTGCGAGGAAGTTCTTAAATTGCTTCCCCCATCTGCAGCAAATGGCACCGAAACCTGAATTCAGAGGTGAAGAATGTTTCGGAGTCCTATCCCCCTTATTCTTCATGCAGAGAATTTTTTTTTTTTAGGCATTGTACTTTTTAAAGCGTCGAGAGAAAGCATAACACCTTCTGTATTTTTTCTACGCTGCATGCACCCGAACAATCGACTGTCATGATGATTCTGCGGCAGTGAGGCTGTTAGGTAAATTAATGTGGCTATTACGAGAAAATATTTATGTAAGAATTGTAAAACGTTTTTATTTATATTCACACTGTTTTAATAAACGTTCTATTTTTTACCAATGTTGAAGGATTTTATGGCCTTCTCTATTGAGCACTATCTTCTCTCCCTTCGAGCAGATGTCTTTTATTGAATTCCCAATTCATTTAGTAATACTTCGAATATTTCTGGAGCCATTGAACAACTCTGAAAATAATTCAGACACTGCTCGGTGGATTGGTGGCCAACGTCGACAGCTTTTTGGATTGAAGTTCCATTGATCAGGTCCTTTATGATTTTCAAACTGAAAGAAATTGGTTCAAAGAAAGGAGACAGGCTTATTAAATGCAGTGCTGTTCATGGCTGGAAAAATTAAAATTAACTTCATGTACAATTCGTCGGATGTCGATACTCCAGTTGCCACTTTTCCCAATCGATATTGGGTGAATCGTACGCAATCAGTCCCCACACAATATATAATTTTAGAATAATTTTTTGAACTACACCGAGCGAAAAAGTCTGTGACAATTACCCAACCATTTTCTATAATTATTTAATTACTTTAATAGCATTTTAATATCATTTAATGACGCCCAAAATGTCACGATCGTGCAGTAATTTTCTTGTGATTCTTCTAAATTTTTTAAAAGCTCATAGAACTTTAGAAAGCAAAATTATAAAATGCAAAAACGGTATATTTTTTACGGTTAATCCGGTCAATAATCTGTCACCTCAGAAAACCGATGATTTCGGCTAAAAAGGACAGTTAATTATTCTATAACTGATGAATTGTGAATAATATTTACTTGGCGAGTCCATCAACGATTTTATCAGCTCCAGTTGGGGTTTTCACCCTATCGACTCTTGCTATTGCTCCACAAATCGCTCGTTGAATGCAGGGAGTCACATAATTATTCCCCAGAATAAATTCATTAAGCGTTCGGCCTGCATCCCACACGTTGAACTCATTATCGAAACCTAATTTAACAAAATAATGCCTCACAATTTGCTCTATATTTCCAAAAGAAAAATGATATTATACTCACGATATTGAGAATGATTTGGCGTCTTGAATAGAAGCGGAATGACGAAAGCTGTTATTGCAGCGAGAATTCCAGCAACCGTGATTGATTTAGTGTTGATGTTCACTAGAGGTCTAGGTCCATCTTTATCATCTTTATCCCCCAATGGGATCGAGATAAACGGAATTGATAAATCCAAATCGACCTTTAATGATTCACATCGATTTTACCAAAGATAAATTTATGATTGAGGCTACGACATTTGATGAATTTATGAAGATGTATCGCATGTTGTAAATAAATTTATAAAAATCACAAATTATAAATCGAG
The DNA here is from genome assembly GCF_000806365.1 of Fopius arisanus. NCBI lineage: Eukaryota > Metazoa > Arthropoda > Insecta > Hymenoptera > Braconidae > Fopius > Fopius arisanus. The sequence goes on along the minus strand of NW_011887790.1, from coordinate 765,191 downwards.
ATTAATCTTATCGTCAGAACAATTCTAGGAATCTAGTTTCATCCATTATTTAGATGACTGCCCACTGTACACTCATGCGTAAAAATGCAATTTTTTTCTCTCCACGTTTGGTTTGAGTAATAATAATGGAATTAATTATGAAAAATTGTATTGACAGAAACTTAAAGGAACTTCAGATCTAATTACTCTTCAGGTCAGTTCAAACTTTCGCTTTCTCAAAGGGAAGGTGACAGTAGAATTAAATAATTACAGATAAAGAAATAAAAAGACTGACTCACATCAATTTTCCCGTCATCCGAATTGAAGGAAATAAATTTTGGTTCCCTCTTTAATGAATCAGCAGGTTTTCTGGCGTTACCGTATGCGAGATTTACGAAGGCGAACAGCAATGACAAGGTAAAAATCACTGAACTCTTCATTTTGGAAAAATGAACGTGTTCCCCCGAAGTAGAACTAAAATTGTGACACCTTACTCTCCTGGACAACTATCTATATCGCAAGAACCCTCTCTTCGGCGGCAAGGAAATAATGTGAATACAGGAATAACCCATGAGTTTTCATTATTTTACATTTTTTTTTTCCGTGGAGAAAGGCTGATGGGTACATCGCACTTGACAAATCTCCTTGTTTTTGTGACAATTAAAATTTGTCTGTCAGCTATGACTAGTGATTTCATCAGGAATAATGGTCCTAACATGCGAACTTACGTTTTACGTACAGAAAAAAATAATGAAAAGAAAGGTTCTTGTGACTTTCGTACATTTTCTCAATCACAAACTGTAACGAATTTACTATTTTTCCCCGCTATTTTTCTTACCTCCTAGTTCCGAATTATTAACTCCTGATTACCTGTGCCTATGTAACGATCTTTGGATTTGAAGAAAGCACATGAAATTTTTACCTTTTCCTTCAAGTGAAAGTTCTAGGAAAAATAGTGGATGACGAGAATTTTTCTTCATGAGTATTAATTATATTTTTTTATATCTAAAGGAGATGATCAATTTAATTCAATTTGTTGCCAATATACCGATAGAGGAATAGGTATATTTTATAATATTTTCTTTTTAACGAAACGAAAAATTTTTAACGATTTAGAATAATAAATCGATAGTGAAATTTTTCTCTACTGTTAATTAATTTCCTAATTTTTCATGATCCATGAGAACATTACCTCAAAAAGTACCATTTCCGGTCTATTAAGATTAAAAATTGTAATTCTCTTGCCCGAAGTAATTTCCTATATATATACCTATACATATCGAAACCGTTCGATATCGATAATATTGTACCTATACACATACCGTAAAATCTTTATGTCTTCATTTTCAATTGCTTCCCCCTAATTAAAAAATGAAAACAATAAAAAAGGTAGAGGCTAGCACTCTGAAATGGAAGCCACCGAACAGTTTAAAGACCTCGGACTATTATTCACACTCTAACACACAGTTTTTTCTCTGGTACTTTACGCAATGTTTTCATTCTTCTTTTAATTTCAAGATAATTTCAAGGTGTTTCTACTCAACACGCGTTAGTACGCGCGAGAGGAAAAGTCATTTTGGAGACAAAATTGTTGTATATTGTCACGCAATGTGAATGCATACCCATGAAAATTCTTAACGACGAAAGCGAAACCGAAGAGGAGCAATTACGATTGTGAATGTTGAAGAGATTACACGCAGGAGTATATATTATACCGAACATCTTCCCTGTGTGTCTCAGTCGTGTCAAATTGTTCATTCATCACTCAACTATTTTTTTTATAGAGACACATTCGTAACACGAAATATAAGGTACGGAATTGTGGAATTATTATATTTACAGTGATTTCAGAAATCTATCTTTTCCAGATGATTCGAGCGGAGATGAAATTATTTCTTTTGATAGTTGGATTGACATTTAGTGGGATAAATTGTTCGCCTAAATATGACTTAGGAGGGTGAGAAATTCCATTTGATATTAATAATTTACGGCAGTCGGATAAATAAACAGTTTCTTCAAATAAAAAGTTCCAAATGAAATATTGATATTAAAAATGAAGGAATTTTAGGAATTATAAACAATTTTTCAATATTTTTTTTATAAATTTAGTTCTTTAAAAAATGAATAGATTGTAAAAAAAAATGTGTAAATTATTTTCATAAGCTCGGTTGATAGTACAAAAATAATATTCTTGAATCTGGAATATTTTATACTTGATTTTGTTTTTTAATGATTTTTTTATTTTTACTGATATCGCATTAGAAGTCCAATATATCAGATTCAAATTGATTTTATTCGTGTATCCATTAAATATTTATACGGATTGTATCGTAATTGAATTTTAATTTTTAACGGAGTTTATTGCATGAAAAATATAAAACACGCATTTTTTTGTCAAAGGCTATCGCCCGATTTTCATCCAAGATTTTATTTTTTTTATGAATAAAATGAATTATGAAAGAATTGAGAAATGATTTTTTCAAGATTTGTTCCAAGCTCCATGGACTTCTGGGGAGATGGAAAACATCAGGATCAAATAGCTGTACCTTCGCAATCCCAATCCCGTGCTGAATCGCGTTCTGATTCAGGGAATATCTCCAGAAGTATCGGAGATGATAAACCAGTGTCTGAAAGGAGTCAGGAAGCTAGATTTGGATTTTCGAATCTCGAGACGTCAGGAGGAGGAACCGTATGTCAAAACTGTATTCATATCCCAGTCTCGTTATTTCTTCATTCAAAAGATCATCAGATTAATTATTATATTAAATTATATTAATATATTATATTATTAAATTATTTTAATTTAAACTGTGAAAGGGGAGCATCTCTTATCTTGCTAAAAATTTTAATCACTCAACCCATATTAATTATTTAAAAATTGAATTGATAAAGACCGTGCGGTTAAAGAGATTCGTCTAAGACTCTTATTCCAATGATCCGGGTTCGCATCCCGGCACCGCCGGTTAAAATTTCAAAAGAACTACTGTACCAGTGCAAGTTGTTCCCCTCGAATGAGGTTTTTCATTCTCTTCAGCAAATACAGTCCAGCTGGTGTTGTAAAAAATCATAAAAACCTGAAAGGGTATACGAGAGGAAAAAAATTGAATTTACAATTGATAAAGTGTACCGAACATTGATTGGGAAAAAACTCTCTAGAGGAGCGAATTTTTTTAGAGATATCAAAACAAGATCATTGATATTATTAATTGTGACCAATTGTATTATTAATGATGGAATTAACTTTAGGGATATGGAGTTAGTTCTTACGCTCCGACAAAAGTTGACCTCGGCGGACTCATCCTGGGTGCAGTAATAGGAGTTGGAACAATTCTCATCATCCCTAAACTTCTTTACATTATCTCAGGGTCATACGGATCATACGCCAGAAGTAAGTCCAAAGAATATATTGATAGAAATCCATAAATTTACTTGCCCCACGAATATGAATCTTCATCATCTCTCGACTCCTTCGTAGCGTCTCGTTATACACTTCAAACCCTGAAGAAATTTTTTGATTCTGGAGGTTGTTTCAGCCTTATTTTCATTTCAGTGAAATATCACAAATGATATTAATAATCTGTCCTTTTGTGGCTAGTGATCTAAAAAAATAATGAAAATGAAATGTATTCCTACACTGATTGGATTTTTTTTTTGAAGAATAATCCTGAAAAATAATTTTCCAAATTGTCTAGGTGATGAAGCGACATTGACTAATACAATGACGAAGTTGGACGACATCCTGGCACACCATGGCATCGATACAACCTCCTGCATGCAGCGAGCTGTTTGTTCATATGCTCAAAAGGCAGCAGAAACCGTTAGAACAGCAAACGACATTGATGACGACGAGAAAGTCTCTTCCTTCGACCGAATGATCGAAACAATCACCACAAATCAAGTATTCAGAACCGCAATGCGAGGCACTGCCATCCAAGAAGCTATAGAAGCTGGTCGAAAGGGTCAGAATTGCTCGAGGAATTATCGCCATTGTGGATTCTCGATGGAATCCCTCATGGGACTATTCACCAACGTATTATCTGTTATTTCGAGCTCCAGGCCGAATCCAACTGCTCCAGCAGCTCCTATGTAATCTGTAAATCCCACATTCATGTAACAACATTTAAACAGATATTGAAGGGTTTCCATGCCATTCATAGCCATTAAACTATAGTCCAACATCTTTCTCCATCGAATGTTCAATAATACTGAGGATTATTAATGATTAATTATCATGTTTAGATGAATATTTCTCTTTTTATTTGAATTTCATTACCCAAGCCCATTGAGGCGACCTCAGATATATTTACATATAATACAAATCAAATTCTATTATAGACTTCCTCGCAATTACTTGTGCATAAATAGAACTCTGATAATTCTGAGTATTAAAAATAAATTGAGGTGATAATGTTAACATGCGGATATTGTAAATTCCTAGGACAGCCTATTTTTTTTAAATTGGGACAACCCAAATTGTTCATCTCTATCAAGACCGAGTCAAGAAGTAAATCTCATTTTTTATCGTTAATTCGATTAACACTCATAAAATGAGTGGTTTGAGGAGCCATTACTGTACGACCTTTTTTGATAGCTGCACACCTTTTCCAGGAATCCTTTCCAGACTCGTTTTTTTACATTTTCTTCATCCACGACAATTTACCGAATCATTTTAGTAGTCAATATTCTTTCCATTAATCATACTTGAAAATTTGGAGGAGAGAAAGTATAAGAGAAGTAATTTCTTCAACCCTCGTAATGTCATCAAGTTGTTATGGAAATTTTTACATCTCCTGACGGAGTTATTGCCCATATGTTCTCATTATTGAAGTGAAACTTTTTTTTTTCTTCTTTTGGCGCATTGGGTGTAAATTCTTTCTGCCCGGGTAGAGCGTGTCACGAAAAACGCAGCCATTGAATAATAGAAATTTTCATTGGAAAACCAAAAAACGGTATATTTTTCAGGTCAATCCGATCCACGATTTTCCAGAAATAAAAAAAAACATCCGCCGGGAAAATAATGAGAAGATGTCGACAATAACTCCATATCATAGCCAACTTTTGTATTTCTACAAAATCTCTGACTCCTTTAATTAATTTATGGATTAAATAACTAAAGGATATGTCAACTCGAATAGTTTTAGGCCACTAACTACCCCCTCCCCCTCCTACAAGTAATTCAATATTTTCCCTGGAATATCCGCCTCTCCCCTGGCGGCGATCACAGCCCTCCTCATATCAATCATCAAGAGCATGAAGGAATGAATCACTGAGATCGCACTCATTATCAAAATCGCTGACGACGGGTGACGAGAACGCGTGAATCGCCTCTTCATAACTCTCGTCCTCGTCATCCAGCGAACCCCTGTACTATTTCATGTGTTTTCTCTTTGGTAACAACAGAACAACGCCAAGAGCCACGCAAATGTGCCAGAAGCTGTGAACAATGTGATAATTCCTCCTAGTCTGGAGAAAAGCATAACAAACCAATCCAAGGGAAACGATTCCTAATCCCCCAGGGAGATAGATATTCTTGTACCTAGAGGCAGGATATCCCAAGTTTCTCTGTCTCCTGCATCTGGATCCCCAGGAGAATCCAATGAGTCCAAACCCCGTGATAGCAGGTAGGAGAAATACCCAGAGAGCTGTTCTGTCTAGTTCTGCTCCTAGTGCAAGAACAATGGCTCCAGATATTTGGCAGAATGCCGTGATTTTGGTGCCGAAGGAAGCCATTGCTACCAGTGTCACCCAAATTGACAGAAGAGCATTGTAGAAATCGCAAAATTGAAGGACACTGAGTTTGGTGATGCAAATACCTATGACGTCTTCACCTGCCTCGCAGGCATGATAAAACGTTGAGAAAAACATGACAGCCCCATAGACAACAGCTTCTGTGTAATACTCTCGTTTAAATGCTATGTAGACTGATGCTATGAAGCCAAGATTGCTAAGGGTAAGCATGAAAAATCTCACGAGAATTTGTCCTCCTGTCAGTACGTATGTGTCATCTGCACAGTCGAATCCTCTGTATCCTCCATGACACTGACAAGTTGAAAAGGCAAATCCTCCGCTGTGAAGGTACGTGTTGCATTTACCGTTGGAACTGCATTTTCCTTCGATACAGGGAGAGGAGCCTATGCTTGTTTCAATTCTAGTGGAAATGGGCTGCATGCAATTGCAAGAGACAGCTGAGTCTGATGAAGAGCGGCAGGTGCAGTTCGAGGGGACTCTAAATGATTTCAAAGTCAAGTGCCAGACCCCTGGCTCTGGAAAGGGAATGTGTAGAAATTGGGGTGTAGTTGAATTAATCCACAAGTCGGCGGGCACGGTGATGGTTGACACTGTGCAACTTCCATTTGTCGTAATTGTTGGGTAAATTCCTGAAAATAAAATAGCTTGTCTTGATAATAACGAAATTATAGAACATGTGAAATTAGCTTAAATAGAAGAAATAGCGAGTTTACTTGAAAATTTTATTGAACTCGAGAGAACGTAGGAAGATTTTTTCTATGATGATAATGAAACTTATAAGATATTGAATAAAAATATAACTGAATTAAAACGGTATATTTTTTCCATGGCAATTCTGTCAAAAATTTGGAAAAAAAACTTGAAAATGAGAAGATTTCCGCAACAATTCCTTAAACGTGGGTAGAAAATTAAATAGCCCATTAGAGAGGAATAAAAAATTAAAAATAATAGTATTGACGGTATCAGGACGATAAGGCTATAAAAGACCAATGGCCGATTGAATATTTTAGATTTTGCAATATTATATCTGGAAAATAATACTTTACCCAATGAAATGCATCCAACAACCACAATATCATGACTTTCATTGACTAATTTAATTCCAATAGACAGGGTTCCACCGACATCATAAACAGTACCGATTCTAAAGTTGAGAACAGTCAATCCATTTTCGGAAATGTTCACTGGAGTTGCTGTGGTTGAATTTTCTTCAAAAAATTCGTAGTCAAACGTGAAGAATTCCGGCAGAGTTTTTCTCACTAATTCTATTTCACTCTGCCTTGTCTGCTTTTCGAGAAGCTTTACAAAAGATACAGTAACATTCGTCGTATTTCCAGAGAGAAGCCGTAGATTTAAATAATGAAAATATCCCGGATACGGCGTAAATGATGTCTTCACTGTGAAATTAATTAGGATACTCGACACGACATCTTCCACTACCAAATTAGCTAATACTTTACAGGGATTCCCACAAGTCGAGGTAATTGAAATATTTACAGGTTCTTTGTCCTCGGTGATGAGGTATTGCAATCTTGCGGAATTCATTGTCTTATTCAACAATATTGTGTGATCATCACTGGGATCAATCACTAAGGCGATTTTTGCTTTCTCTATTGATAGTTCAGAGTCCAAAATTGTGGAGCATGTTGCACCAAGCCCTATAACAAAATTTAATATTAATACAACTTATATAATTTATTAATACAACTTAATTATGAGAGAATACAAAATGGCTAATAACTATTTACAATAGTATATTACGGTTCTTTGATGGGTTTTTCTCAAGTATTTTGACACCTAAAAGAGGTAGTGAAATTTTTATAAGTCAAGTCAAGTCAAAAAAAAAAGTACCTTGTTGTGTAATTTTTTCTGAATCTGGATCACTCCAAGATCTGAATGCAATTGCATACCAATCTCCGGGAGCTGGATTAGGCCTCTGAAGTTCATACTCATCGATTTCGCTCGTAAATGTGAAATTAGAAAATTGTCGCCTTCTCTCGAACAATTTAGCTCCAATTTTCGAGCCATCGGGACTGCCGACAGCGATACTTCCATATTTTAGGAAGACTGTGACCTCTCGAGGGGGACAGCGACCGATTCCACCGGTTTTCAGCTCTTTTGCAGTAAATCTGATTGTTTTTTAATGAATAGAGTCAGCAATGGAATTGACAATGGAAAATAATCGAGTCACTTACTTGAATAAACTATTGATTACATTTGCTGGTACATGAAAATGGACGATTGATATAGTGTGATATCCATTGAAGTCTTCGAGAACAGTATGAGACTCGAGGGCAATTCGTTCCAATTTTCCAGACACAATTACATGCATTGCCCACCACATCGTCAACGTTAATACGTAATTCTTCGACATGTTCGTTGATTCCCACTGGTCCACATATCACTGGGAAATCTTTAACAAAAATTTACATGATACAAGTAATAATTAACTTCATTATTGGAAGAACCTAATTTTTTTATCAACCTGGGAGATAAATGGAAATGATGGAAATAATTAAAATTTTGAAAAGAAAACGTAAGACTGTAAGAGGCAATTGACAAAATTAACGTGAAAAAATATATCGCTTTTTAAGTTTGATTATTATTCAACGTATCACGAAGTATCATTACGATGGAAGAATTTTCCTACGTTCTCGATAAACTGTTGCAAAAATTCCCACAACTTTACCAACAATTTTGAGAAATAGACGCATGATTATTAAAATTCATGAGTCATGAGATGATTGGATAATGATGAATCCTAAAAACGCTAAAAATGTTTGTTCACGGCAAAAAAAATATGAACACTGAGAAGATATCGGCAATAAGTTTTTAATCATTGCTGAGATCAAGGATTAATAATCGTCATGAGTCATTCAATAAGTACTGCAACCACTCAATTTCCTTCAGTTTCTACCCAAGTCTCCGAGAAGAGCTGCTGAATCCGTTTAGATACCCCTTTTTTCTAAATTTCTCTCAAGGACCGGTTGGATTATCTGGAAAAGATAATTTACTCCGAAATTCGGATTCCTAATTACTTTGGCAATTAATCGTTTTTTTCAATAATTGTTAGCTAGCGTTCTAGCGGCTGTCAACAACTAGGCCGCTAGCTAACAATTATCGGAAAAAACGATTAATTGACGGAGTAATTAGAAGTCCCAATTTTGGAGTAAATTATCTTTTCCAGGCAGTCCATCCGGGCCTTAATTTTCTGCGAAAGAGGACACAGAAATTATTATTTCCTCTTGAATATTTGATTTGAACTGTTTTACCGCTCATTTCTACGTCAATGTTAAGTATGTGCTAATTAAATGGTTACCTGTGTAGTGAGTCATTCCAATAGTCACTAAAGTACTTTTAACGATTTAAAAAAAATTAATCATCAATCGAATAGTTAAGTCGCCAAAGAGAACAACATTGACAGTACTCCTACTTCTGTACAATATTCATTATTAAATAAGTCTGAATAATCGTATTATTTATAATACTGTTCTTACATAAGGTGAGGAAGTATCGATATCATCTAGACACATAACTTATTACATTCTGCTCAAGACTGACGCTCAATCTCCTAGTACTCTAACACTATAACAGTTTCCGAATGATAAGATAATCGCTACAATAATACACGTCATTTTCGTCGAAACGTGTAATGCATCAAGAAAATTCAGATAACACTAAATAATTATGCAAAACACCTCGATACGAGTACTAAATCTTGCCCTAATTTTCATGAAGAAACGATAATTAGTCGATACTTTCAACAATCGTCAAGTTCTACGAAATGTTTGGATAATAACAGTGAAAGATTTGCATCAAGGGGCAAATGTAGATCAGGGATTAATTGTTAGATAAAAATTATCTTTGCTTCATCGTCTATCATTCTTTAGCCAGAGTAACAATTGTCCACTGTCAATTGAACTGACAGTTGAAATTTTTTCCGCATCGCGGTCCATTCTGTTACTTAAATCATTCACATATGTATTTATATATATATTCACATATGTATTCACTTCACAGACACAAGAATGTTTTGAAAGCTAACCCATGAATTGTGTGGGTGACATAAAAATCCAACGAATAAAGATGAGTGAGAACTCCAGCGCTGGCATTTCCTCATGACAAATCCGTAACAATTTAAACCCCGAGAAAATTCAGACATTTTTAGAAAAAAAAAAGTAAAATTCTCTCAATCAATATTAATATTTTTATAAATTAATCACTGAATTAAAGTCCATGAATATAGATAAATAGTCTATACATAAATATTTAAGATTGATGACATCAATATTGTCTTAATACCATTTGTTTCTTGATAAATATAAATAATGGATAAAAAATTTAGAAGCACAATTGTAACATGCTTGGACGCATAGGCTAATAAAAAATATAACTGATATAGTGTAAATAAGTCTTGTAGATTTGAGCACTAATAAAAAAATCCTTGTTTCCTTGAATATGTCGCTCTTAAATAATAACTGATTAAGACGAAGAATTATCCATGATTAATTAAATGAGTAAGGTGCTTACGTAAATCTTGAAGGCGTGATAATTGACGTACGTTGGAGCCATGAATTGTAATTCCGTTATTTATTTTCCTCTTATTGATCGTGGAGGAGTATGATTTTGGTGGTGAATTAGCACCTGGTCGAGATAAATCGAATCGGCTACAACACGGTACACACAGTACAATGGATATAATTCTACGAGTTTAATGGGTGTTTCTGATTGAAATTACACGAGTGAGTTTCCGTCGGCTTCTTGATAACAGCAATCTATCCATTTTTTACGGGCTGCTGCTGTTTTTATTTATTTATAATAATATGTGGAGAAATGATGGCGCGGAAGATGCACCCGTTTCACAGACTAGAGTCGACTAATTTTGTCAACAAATAGGTAGAATTCGCAGCTGTTTCTCAGCACCTGCGCGGTATCAGCGGACATGTCTACGGTTTTGCGGGGGAGTAATAGATCATGATGGGACAGAGAGAGCAATTTTTCACATCCTCTTCCTCAACATTGAATGATGTCAGTACTAGAATCATTCTGGAATGAAATAACACAATATACGTTAAGGGCCTCCCTAAGGGAGCATCTCGGAAAGATAATTTACTCCAAAATTGGGATTCCTAATTACTCCGCTAATTAATTGTTTTTTTCGATAATTGTTAGCTAGCGTTCTAGTCGTTGACAACCGCTAGAACGCTAGCTAACAATTATTGAAAAAAACGATTAATTGCCAGAGTAATTAGGAATCCCAATTTTGGAGTAAATTATCTTTTCCAGATAATCCAACCGGTTCTTAATGTTGTTCTGACCCCTTTTAACCGAAATTACCAGTTTTTTGAGTTTTCGTACCGTTTTTTGATTTTATTATTATTTAATGACTTCCTCAATGTCATGATCGTGGAATAATTTTTCTGCGTATCTTCTGAACTTCGAATCTTGGAGAAGTCCTCAAAATTTTCGAAAAGACGAGGATTATTGTACGGTCATGAAACGCTCATGAAACGCTCATGAAACGTGATAGTAAAATAGTGATAAAATACAAAAACGGTGTATTTTTTCGGGTCAATCCAATTAAATAGATTGTCAGAAAAGTCAGAAAGCTTTACCTCATCTCACCAATTCACTGCTGATTTTTTAAAGATGGAAATATCCATAAACGTATGTGAATTACGAAACTCTTTGTAAAGCCGATATGCAGATAATAATTAGAAGGTTGAATCATTGATTATGAAGATTGAAATGAGAGCATGTTAATTATCTTCAAAAATTTATAAAAATTGCATTTATTGACAACAATAAAATATATAAAATATTACTCTGTTTTCTGCTATCGAGATATATTTTCAATTTTTTGAGTATTATCTAAAACTCCCAAGACTCGAGCCACTTCAGCGTATGAAGAGGACTTTGAGGGTCTGAGGCAGACGGACCTGTCATTCCATAAGCCAATGGTGCAAACAGGTAGAAGCTGAAAAATAAAAATAATTTGATATGAAAACTACATTCATTCAACTATTATCGTAGAAATGATATTTTAAGAGTGGAATTCAAAGAATATAATAAATTCCCTGAGAACTACTTGTTAAATGAATAATCTAGAATTAATAATAACAATATTAAATTAATAATAGTAATCGCCATTCCAAATTCCTTTCCGCATAATATTAAAAAATGTTCCTCAAAAATTTATATCTATCTCAGGTTTGTCAGGTTTTACAATATTCTACAATATTCTTATTTTCATTTCTCAAAAAGACAATACCTGTAAACAGTGACAGAGAGAACACTCCCCAGCACCACATGATAAACAAGATTGGCCACTCTCTGCGGAAGCACAAAGAAAAGACTATCTAGTATGAAATTCAAAGTAATTCCAGTGAGCATGGAGCTGTACACCAATGCAGGAAAATAATGATGAAAATATAGAACACGTCCCATGGCCCAAAATGGCAAATAATGCAGCATCCATCCGATGAATAACCACATTCCAGCAGTCTTAAGTTTCTCCTTCTCCTCAGATACTTTCTCAGCTTCCTCACACCCTCTCTGCTCCCTCACGGAATTCCAAACATATATGAAAACAAACAGAAGAAGGAAAATAATATTTCCCCACCAAATAATGGGATTTCCAAGTAAATAAATCCTGTGATCACTGCCGGAGAAGAATTGTCCTCTATAATTGATTGGCCATTGCCAGGGTCTGGAGGTAACTTCTCCCTCTTTAACTTTCAAATCCGAGTTTCCTTGCAGCATAACGGCATGTGACTCTAAGAATCTAGCCAAAAATCCTGGAGCATAAACTTGAAAACTGACGTTGGGTAATTTCGGATATCTGTTGTCCTCTATATTCCAGACAGCATTCTTGTCCCTCATGTTTGGGTTGCAAGAGACTTCCTGCTGGCTGTATCCCCACTTGGGTAAAGTCTTGCCACTGCAAGTTAGAACACAGTGGTGAAGATAATGAACGAATTTTAATTTACTTGTAACTGTTTGAACTATATCCCCTTCCTTTCCATTCTCAATCACCACCTTCCAGATATCATTGGCATCTCCTACTCCATTTTCTCCATATCCAGTTACTTGGTAGTGTTTTTTGGAGATTGGAGCAATCGCTTTGTGGGAGTGGAGATTCCTTGAGGTAATTGTATGCTCGAGGCGAATGAGATCACCATGTTTTATCAGTTCTGGTTCAGGAGGTATTTCCTCGGTATCGAATTTTTTGACGATCCAGAAGTTGTTGTCGTCCTTGTGTGAGTACGTCGTGATTTGTTGCTGACGAGCACCGACTCCTTCCGGATAGAGGTGCCAGTGGGAATGTAGATATCCTCCACCTGTCCGGTGATTTTTTAGAGTAATTGTGGCTCCGTAGGAGAGTTGGCGAGGCATTGTTGCGTTGTGCAACGAGTTTCCCTGGAGGAGAGACTGAAATTCCGAGGAGTAAAAACCGTCACCGCTGCCACTGAAAGTCACTTCCTAATTAGTTTAATCAAACGAGTAGAAAACAATTAAGTTTGTAAATGATTTAGCGCATATAACGGGTCAGAAAATTTTCTAATGGTTTTTAATGCTCTCAATTATTCTCACCTTTTATTCAGTACTGCCAGATGAATGTAAAAGAACACCATGTACAAAATAATGGGTAGTACAATCAGACAAACAACCCTGGCGATTAAATGTTTTCCAACGTTGATCACAGGTTTCGTCAGATCTCCGAGTTCTCTCCAGAGTTCATAAACGGTAAAAATGCCAACGAGGAGGACGACAAAGAGTCCTACGAATTTTACACTAATGGTACAGGCGAGTGACAATCCAGTGAAGATAAGCCAGCCCCACCAAGATCTAGTAAATGCTTGATCTCTGTGAGCACCGATCCTTGCCATTCCCCAGGTTGCACACATCATGAAGCAGAGGAGGATTGGATCCAGGAGAATGTATCTATTTAATGTTAATAATCCAATATCCAAGAGAATGAACATGGCTGAGAGTACTGAAGCCCTCGTGGATTTCGTTAAGTCCCAGACAATTAAGAAAGCAAGTGGGACTATGGTAGCACCTAAAAATGTGCAGAAGACCCTCATACCGAGGTATTTAGTATCCTCAAACTTGTCCCCTGGTTTTTCAAAGGGAAATCTTCCATCGTAACCTGTTAAATAACCGGACAGAGCTATCAACATCTTTCCGAGGGGTGGATGCACATCGAAGAAAAAAGTCCGATTTATGTACCAACTTCCCATCTTTCCGAAATGAGTTTCATCCCAACTGAAATTAAATAGAAAACATGAGCCAATTTTTTTTTTTTCAATAAATCTTGGATGGGATTGACCCGAAGATATACTATTTCATGACTCACAAAGTTTCATCAGAGTGCAATAATTTTCTTGTGTTTTTTCTGAAGATTCATCAACTCTTGAAAATTTTAGAAATAATGGAGGAAAATGAAATAATGATAAAATGCGGAAACGGTGTATTTTTTTTATATGAAGAAAATTTGACTATCATCTTAAGTTTCACAGATATTTACTAGTTTACCAGTCAGTACAGAATTCATTTAGTTGAATAGTTAAAAAAAAAATTATAAAAATCTTACCACACATGTTGGGGCTCCGACACTTTGTAAAATCTTGTAGCAGCGGTGAGGACAAGAATCCCCATAAATAGAAGCCACCAACCACTTGAAGATTAATTAATTAATTAATTCATGGACATTTCTCTTCAAACATATTTGAATAAGAGTAACTTACGTATTCCCATCACTGGAATCAATATTGGACTGAGGATCTGCTCTTGAATGGATTTTAGGTGTCATCGTACTGGTGAATTTAGTGTTACGAGGCCATGAGCAAAAAATGGTTCGCCTTATCGATAATCGTACCTAATTGATAAGATTTCTAAATGCTCTGATACAGAGTATCAGATTCCACTGATGGTCGTTTTCAGTCTGGAGCATGATGAGAGATCCTAACGGTATTTATTATTGTTTGAAGCCCGTAAGGTAAGCCCAAAGAGGATTGACTAAAGTAGAGACTCAATTCTTGAGGTTGGAGTGATCCCAGCGGCATCCTAGTACTGCACCCCAAAAGAGGGAGGGCACCACACGCAATGGGAGTGTCTAATGTATGATGGAAGGAGGTATTGCCAAGCTTTGGCGGTTACATTTGAATGCCAGTCCAGTCGTTTGATTTTTTTTCTTTCAAATTGACATGAAAAAAAAAAGTATGCCATAAAAATTGTCTACAAAAGCATAAATGAACAATGGGTATATGATTATTTCAATACGAGAGATTCTTCCCCAGTTGAGACTATTTTTTCATAAATCAAGTAATTAAAGTGAAACTCTTTCCACGCCACCCAAGAGGTAGAGTCCTTGACGCGTTTTTTTTAAAGTGGTATCCCCTATAGGCCTAATCCACTAAGTCAATGAATGGGAAATTGTTATGATTTGAAAACCTGGAATAAAAAAAGAACCATGACATTTATTAATAATAAATAATAATGAATTAATAATAAATTCATCAATTTCTATGGATATTCTAGCTGCAATGTCGATGTTGAATGATCTCAGCAACACTGATTCGAGAGAAATATTGAACGATGATGGAAGATTCGAGGAAGTTGTCAACGACATAAAACAGGTGAATTATTTAATCGATGACAATAAATGGATAATAAGGCGGTTGTCTCATTATTTTCTTGTCTTATTATTAGATATGCAACTTACCAACTTTTCGTGAGGTTTCCAAGTTTGAAGAATTGGAATCTGAAAAGGAAGTTCTGATCGCTGGAAATCGTTCTCTGGCCGAAGTCAATCTAGAAAAGCAACCCCAACTCGAGGAGAATAAAAAAGCATTACATGAACTGTCTGAAAGAAAGGCTGTAAAGAATCGGAAGTAATTATTTAAGCAATTATATAAACAATTATCAAATGATAATTGTCATTTTTATTTGTATTCTCCTTCGTGTCGAGAAAATAGCTGAGAAATTCTTATCGGGAGATACAGAAGTCGATGAATTCCTGGATCAATTCTTGACCTGAAGAAAGATAATGCATTTAAGGAAAGGTGAAGGTAGACAAAATGCGAGAGCTTAAGAGGAAACCGAAATCGTCAACAGGGGGTTATCCAGCAGTGAACACCTTTCGCCGCCCAAGTTTTCTTAAAGCTATTTCCATAATGTTGATCAAAATAATTCCCACGATAGCTCTCATCTCAGACAACAAGACAAAAGACTACATCGTAGGTTTCACGGACCTCGGAAATTGCGACGATTTTTCCACAGAGATGATGGAGTGGAGAATAGCCCAGTCTGGTGCAATATCATACACTGGTCACCTGTTGAATCCACCAGAAAAGCGAAAGAAGCCGTCGAATCTACTCTTTGGAAACAAGAAATCAAAAACAATTCGAGGCAGAACTAATTCTGACGACAGTGGTTCTGATAACGAATGATTTATTCTCATTCGATCGAATTTTCCTAGTTATTCGCATACCTTTTTGGATTAATATTATTTTTTTTACGTCACGCACACTGATAAATGATAAATTACGAATTAAATCAATCTGATCGAACACAATAAACATTTATTTATGGGTTTATATTACATTTTTATTTGAGTTATAAATACCTTCAGCCCTCCTCATAAGTAAAAACTGAAATATAAAAATGTTTAATCAGGAATATTATGGAATGATATGACTTTTACATGACCTGCATACAGAAATAAATTTATAGTAGTTATTAAAAAGTGCACTATCCACACACACTGAAAAGACACACAAAACATTGACTTTTAAATATGTATTCAATCGGTAAATACTACGAGTAATAGGCTATGGTGAATTTATCTGAATATATGAAAGTATTTGTGAATGAATGTTTTTGTTTAGACTCATCTCACTCATCCCACAGGGTCTTCCCATCGCAGGCACAAATTCTTTTCATATTTTCGAAGACTCCTGAAGAGGCTATGGTGAATTTATCTGGATATATGAAAGTATTTTTGAATGAATGTTTTTGTTTAGACTCATCTCACTCATCCCACAGGGTCTTCCCATCGCAGGCACAAATTCTTTTCATATTTTCGAAAACTCCTGAAGATCTCGCGATAATTCCACACGTTAGTCTGTGGAATAAATTATTAAAAGTGTGGAGTAAAAGCAATACGAAAGAAATCATTCATAAACTCACTTCTGGCCACTATTTCCATCAAATTTTGATGTTGAACTATTCCCCTTGTCCAGAACACCGGTCGCCTCTGTATTAGCCTCAACCATTTTCTGTTCACTCTCAAATATCTCCTTTCGTTTTCTCAATTTAGTCAATAGTACATAGACTCGTCCTTGAATCCCATGATTGTCTAATTCTTTCCTAACGACTTCTGCGATCTGTGATATAGTCTGAAAAGCATTGGTCATCTCAAAAGCCTGACTTTTTTCTGATAACGTCTCAGCAGCTCCCTTCGCAGATTTTGAAATTTCCTTACCCAATTGCCCAGCTTTTTTACGCAGCTCCGTTTTTCCTGCCTCGTCGATAACTCCATGTACCTTCTCCTTCAATCCCTCCAGGTTCCCTTTTAATAACTCTGAGCTCTTCGATGCCTCAGATTCCACTGACTGGGATTTTTGACGAGCTGATTTCAAAGACTCCGACTGCTGATTATTTGTGTTTCAACGAATTAACAGTTATTAAAAATATCTTCAAAAATTTGTCAGTGATGTTTACTTGATTTACTTCAATAATAATTTAATATCGTACTTACTGTTTTGGGCGGAGATATAAAATACGACGTAAATTTAAGGCCCGGATGGATTATCTGGAAAATATAATTTACTCCGAAATTTGGACTGCTAGTTACTCCGAAAATTAATCGTTTTTTCCAATAATTGTTAGCTAGCACCGTTGCGATTGTCAACAACTAGAGCGCTAGCTAACAATTATCGGAAAAATCGATTAATTGGTGGAGTAATTAGGAGTGCCAATTTTGGAGTAAATCATCTTTTCCAGACAATCCAACCGGGCTTTAATTCCAATTTCAAAATGCGGCATTCCAGCGTAGTCAATCACTTGTTTATACA
>NW_011887790.1:683341-746662 GCF_000806365.1 Fopius arisanus | reverse complement strand
TCAAAAGTTCACTAATCACTCACCACACAACCAAGAATGTTTTATCAACTCAAAATTCACAAAGATCAAATAATATTTTTAATCATTCAAAATAAGATGAATGAGAAAAGTAATCCTTCGAATCTAATTCACACTGTCACTTTAGTCCGTATCTAAACACACACTAAACAATTCACAAAATCACTTGCACTGAGTCCCGCACTTTGTATTTTCACTGTTCACACGCGGCGCCGGTTTTTTGCGCTCACTAGAACCCCGATGTCAACGAATTTTAACTACGCGACGCGCGACCACCTGTTCCACGCGCGGTCGCGGAACGACTGACTCCCCACTCAGAATGGCAAGCGTTGCAGGCGGCACTCGAGTGGGGGGGTCCCCCGGCGATACTCCGCGCATGCGCACAGAACACCCCGCATGCGCACACAAGACTGCTCGAGTGGTGGGACTAGTGGGTCGCCAGGCGATACTCCGTGCATACGCACGCACACCGTCCGTGCGTACGGACCACCGCGGGCAGTCTCAATTTGACGAGATACGATAATTGCGAAAATTCTTAACCTAATAAATAATTTTCTCTTAAAAAAAACAGTGCAATCACGTAAAATCCAATAGTCAGTGAAAAATACTTGATTGAAGAGAATTTAGCGTGTGGATTTTGGTCTTGACCACCAAAAACACTTCGATTGGATTTCTGAAACGGGAATGGGAGTATCAGATACATTGAATTACGTTCTGTTTTCTAATCCCGTCAGCTCGAGTGCCGGTTCGCTTGTGAAAACTGCTGCATCACCTGTAAGTCGCTGTTATTTTTTAATAAAAAATAAGAGGAATCAATTTATTTATTGTTATTGCCTGATTTTTGGAGACTGAGTAATGCTTCTATAGTTTATTCTATTTTTGAAACTTTGAGGTCATGTTAATACCACACATCCCATAAACCAAGGCCATATTTTACACTTTTTCCTGCTATTTTCAATTATCATTTTTTAAATAGTCCCACCAGTGCCGAACAGCTGCAGAGTGGGGATGACATGGAGATGAGGGGAAGGTGATAGTGACCGCCACGCTGTCTCGTGCTGCCTGAGACAACTTGTCCCCTGTTTCTGGCTTGACAATACCTGCTTGTATCATACCTTAGGAGTGTCTGCATCAATCCTCTTTGATCTCAACGATCACAACCAGAAGTACCGCTTCTCGTTCGTTGGATAAAAATGCTCCTCTATTCAAGTGAACTCAGCTGATCACAAAACATAACTATATGTTGCAGTCTCCACCCTCGTCTTGCTTTATAACCTCAAAGTGGTGCTATACGGAACAGCCTTTCACTGACATTTCAACGTTTTTAGATTAAACAATGAACAATTCAAAGAAAATAAACGTTAGTTACTCTTCTCTCGTGGGATTGAAGGCTGAGCTTCTACGAAAACAGGCAGAGGTCCAGGAAGCTAGAGCTAAACATAAAACGCAGTCTCCAACAGTCTTGAGACCCAAGTTAAAATCCAAAACATTGAAACAATCATCGAAAACTAGTGATTCAAAAGTTACAGAAATCGAGGATGTCAACGAACTGAAGAAATCTAGATATATGCTGGAAGCAAAGTCCAGACTCTACGAAAAACTGAAGAAAACCCATGGGGATAGATCTCACAATTATCTAGTGGATTTCTCCCACAAGCCTATCTCCTCGTCTTCTTCAGAGGATGAAATTTACAATGAAGAAGATTATGAGGATAAAAACTCAGATCCTGAAGACGACTGGGTGGAGTACAGTGATTGTTTTGGCAGAACTCGAAAATGTTTACGAAGAGATCTTCCAAAAATGGAGGAGAAGGACAAAATGGTAAAACAAGAGATCAGAGAAGATTCTTCTTCAGATACCGAAGGCCCTCCAAATCCTCCACTGTTCATTCCTCCTCCGAAAGAACCAGAAATAGAAAAGTTACGGAAAAAATGGGAGGAGCAGACGGAAAAATTATCTCATAAACCAGATATTCATTACCAGGACATTCTCTTTGATGAAGCAAGAGCACACGGCGTCGGATACTATGCATTTTCCCAGGATGAAGATGAAAGATTGAAACAACAGGCGAATCTCTTGAAAATACGTAAAGAAACCGAAGAGCGACAGAGAGACGTTCAAAGTGTCAATGAGTTAAAAGCTCAGATCGAGAAAAATCGATTGAAAGCTGCCAGAATTCGTCAAAGGATTCGAGCAGGTCTTCCTGCTGAACCAGATGAAGAAGAAGAAACACCAAAACCTCCAGTCCAGCCTTCAACAACTTCTGAGCCCATCGAGAACCTAGAAAAACCCTCGAAAGCGGATGAGCAAAGTGAAGACCATTCTCTTTGCGTTATTGAGGACAAAATCAAAGCTTTTGCAGAACTATTGGGTAAGCGACCAAAATTCAGGGAATTATCCCAAGAAGAATGGATTCATAAGAGGCGAAAAGATAGAATGGGAGAATTCGCTCCTGTTTATGAGAACTTTAAACCTGGTGGTCTTTTGAAGGGAACTGGTGATAATCAAATTGTTGAAACTGATGATCAGAATGAAGATCCTGTCAGGATTAAGGTCGGGGGACCTGAGCCTACTGATTTTTGGGAGTCCCAGGGGCCCTCCAGAGGTCTCAAGGATGAGAGAATAAGTGGAGTGATCGATTCTGGAGGTAAACGCAGAAAGAAAAGGGAAGAAATTGATAAATCAGAAAATAATTGCGAGATAGAAGATTCAGATATTATTGGCCCTGTTCCACCAGCCAATTTTATTAACTCTACGTTGATTAATAATAGCGATCCTCCTGTCATTTTCGAGAATTCAATGCTCAATTCTTCTGTGAATGATGCATCAATGACGATTATTCCCCCAATTGAAGTTTTGAGATCTGTTCCCCCGCCAACATTCCAAGCGAATTTTAATGTTTGTACTGTGAAATCAAGTAGTGCTCAATGGAATGAAGGGGATATTGCAGAGAAAACACAGGAAGGGGAAGAAAGTGATGACTCTGATATCATTGGGCCTCTACCACTGGAGGATACCGAGAGAGGACATCTTGCAGATATTCCACTTCCAGAAGATTCATTAACACCATTACCACCAACTTTACAAAGTAATCTAAATATCGATAAAATATCTGAGGGACTCAAATTTTTAAGGAAAAAGTTTGAAAAATCTGAGGATAGTTGATACGAATGTATTAAATTATTTATTGTTTAACTTGAACGATGATATAAAATTTGATCGAAGCCAGTGTTTGATTGAGTTTATTGTTTTTTAATAATGTTTATCTTCTTCTCTGAGATTTACGGGCTTTTGATGTTTTAGGATTTCTGACAGAAGATACATCGTCCTCGTCTAAATCCATTGAATCGTCCTCATGAATTTCTGGAGGAATAAATCAATATTTTTCTATCAGTTGAATATCAAAATTAGAAATAAAATTATCGAGCATAGAGGAGTCAGGGATAATGTGGACACGGTGAAAATTTCGGAATATGGAAGGTTGAGAATGGGAAATTAAAAAAAAATGTGTTTAGAATCAACGCCATGAAAACTGATTTTTTTATGAAGAGATTTTTGTTTGGGCGAATAACTCTAGATATGTTTTTAACTTGTTAGATTTGTTTTAGGCTTTTTCATTAATATGTTCATGGATAGATTTAAACTCACCTGGAAGATTTTGCGCTCGAACAGGAGCCGCACACCCTAGGCATTTAAGATTTTTCTGATATTTGACTGCCTTTGCAATACAGTATAAGTGAGACACACCTTGACAATTTTCACATCTGTATCCCTAGAATTTGAGCGTAACCACGTAAAAATATGTCTTTCACGAAGATCATTCCCATTTGCTCATAGTTTTCTGTCGTATAACTTTAAAAATTAACAGCAATTCTTACGTGAAATATTGTGTTCCTGCACATGAGGCAAGCGTTAAGACCATCTGCATAAGACTCTCTAAAATACGGCATCAACTCTCCAACACTTCTGACACCCATATAAACGTTGTCACCCTAAAATAATTATACAAAATGTCAGATCACCTCCAGAGGGGAACATTTACTAATCCAAATTTAAAAAAGCCTCTGTTCGGCAAAAAATCACGAGTAATGAAACAATTTAGTAAAATTTCGTTTAAGGGTGATTGCTTCCACGAAAATAGTTTCAATAGCATAAAAATAAAAATAAAACCTGAACTACCTGTTGATGCACCCACATCTGATCGATCATCATCGTAAGAGTAGATTCAGCTTCAGTCGCTGAAAGTTGCCCAGTCATCTGTGATCTTACATTGATGCAGGTTATAGTGGAGATGTATCCCTCCTCGGAATTAATAATCTCACTGAAAACCTTCCTAACGTACTCAAGCTGCACACGAGTGAACCGTCCCGGATAATTCATTACTTTATCCATGACATTAGCCGTGAATATCCAGTATTTCATTCCGCTGAGCTCGCAATTTGCAGATTTGATAACGAAGTTGTATGGTGCAATTTTTTCATTGATCATTTGAATCTGTCCTTCTACAATATTATCTCCTGGAAACAATAGAAAATTCAATAAAAAACGGTGAAATTAAAGATAATTTTTAATTCGGATTATATATTTGTCATTTAATAATGACAGGTGTAAAGTAGTTTTTCATGAGACCAGAGTATCTGTGCCTAGATTATTTTGGTAATCATCCAAAGGAAGAAAAATCATATACATTTTCTCTTATCAGAACAATTCACAGGAGCAACGGTAATCGCCTGATATTATTCCTCAAATTTGGTCAACGGAATGACTGAAGAAATATTCCTATTGATAATTCTATCAATTTTGGAGCGATTCTATGAAAATTTCGCCTAGAAAAATATTTATAATGTATAAAAATATATATAAATATATATATATATATAAATATGAAAATTTATTTTTTTTTAAAATTTTTATTAAAATTTTTTTTTTTTTCCGTTTTTATATTCTATTTTTTCATATTTTTTCCTACTTAATTTTTCCACGAGGAAAGATGAGAATAAAATGGAAGTTATAACATTGAACCAAAGAAATTCTATAGTAACAAGCTATATAGGATAACCAACTTCCATCAACGTTTTCTATTCAGTATTTTCTACTGAACTTTTCCATAGAATCAATCAAAATCGAGGAAAAAGTCTGATCGAACTAACACAGAATTTTCTTGGGATTTAAGTTGTTTTCCACTGGAATATCGTTCAAAGTAAATGGCAGCAATTTACCAAAGATAAAAACTATTTCTCGAGCAACATCCTCCTGACTCATGACTCCTTTTGTCATCAAGACTTGCAAAAAACTCTGCGTATCGATGTCTAACATGATAGCCCTTAGAAATGTTTGAACACAATATTGAAAATTCCAAATCGTTCGAACAATTGGGACAACTGACAAGAGAGAAACTCGACGATGCCGCTCAAAACCGTTGCTATTTCTTTTGTTTACAAGTGAAATAGAGGAGAGGTGGTAGTGGAGTTTTTTTTCTTCGATAGAGATTGGAAAGTGCTGCTACAGCTTTGTATTTTTCTCGTTAAATCTGAAAAATCATCAGTCTTCACCAAAATGGCGTCGAAGAATCAGCGATGGCTAGTTGATTCCGGTATTCTACGTAAAAAAAATGTGGAGGAGGAGCCCCAGGAGCTTCTAGTCTTCGGATACAGCTGCAAATTATTTCGAGACGATGAGAAGGCGAAAATGATTGATCAGGGGAAGCATTTGATACCGTGGATGGGCGATAACACGTTGAAGATAGACAGGTCCGTTTTCCTAACCTAAAAATCGTCAAAATCAAATAAGAAATTAAAATCATATACACAATTTAATTGAAAGAAAAAAATGTAGGATAAAATAATACTTACTTTATTCTCTTTAAAAATCCAAACAAAAAGCGGTACGTCCCTTAGAACGCAGACGTTATCAGCAGAGAAGGACACGAAGAAGAAGAGAGAAGTGATAAAGAGACTGTTTCACCATTTATCCAAAACCAATGAGGAAAATAAACAGAAAAAAAAAAGAAATTGAAAGTTAAAAGATTAAATGAGATATACATTCAATTGTTATTGTTACTGGCCATTGTGGAGACTGTTTAAGGTTTCCCTGCAGGTGTTTGTCATCGGCACCATCATGTTGAAGGGTGCTAATGCTATTTTATGTACGTGGGTGTCTGCAATTTACCTCAGAGGGAAAAACAACTGGGCAACTGGGAGAAAGGTGAGACACAGCGCACAGAGACCAAAAATGGGAGAAAATTAAATGGGATTTATAGAGTTCATTTTATTGACTCGGATGATTTTTCATGGGGTATGTATTTAGAGGCGTTTTGGAGACGGTGAGGCTATGGACACTTTGACAAATTCGGTAATTCAAGGAGATGAGGTGAAAACGAATTTCAAAAATTTTTTCCCGATATCTAAGGAATAATATTATCTCAAATACGCAAGGCATATTTTTTAAACTGACGACAATAATTTTCTTTAATTTTAAAAAGCCTTTCATAAATTCAAATTTATTCTTAAATCTGTCTCGAGAGAACAATAGAAATTCTCTTTGATGTCTACATTTGATAATACCATTGTAGTGCAATTTTTTACGTTGCGTAAATAGCGATTTGTTCAAAGCCTACCGTAATGATCAATAAACCACAAAAATTTTCTATTAACCCTTTTTTTACATGTACGCAGAGCACACGGAGTATTTAACCAGCTTATTTTCAATTTCAGGTGGCGGAGGGAGAATAATTTGAGCAGTTATGCGATAAATTGTTTTTGCCATTATTAAGGCTCTAATCTTGCTATTTGTGTCTTTAGATACGATGGACGTGGGGCACTGGGGGACCTGAGGGTGCACGAGCCGCCGTCTGGTGGTTTTGATCAGAGGACAGTACTTACTGAGGATGAACTCAAGGTTGAACAACTGTGTGATGAAGAACGTTATCGATCGTTATACAACAATGATGCTGAGGAGTCCATGTATCACGGTGAGAAACATCAGCATTTATATCTCCTCCCAATTTTTTTCCCGATAACTAACGTTACATTAAAAAAACATTAATTTTTAACCGGAACTTGTCGGGATTGATTCTGTATCGGAATCTGGTTGCATTAAATTAATTTATCCCTTCAAGACATTAAATTGGTAATTCTTTATGCTTGAGTTTTCATATGTAATGTAATTATATTTATATGATTATTATAATTCATATGAATTCCTAAAAGATAATATAATGATGTTCTAAAATCGATAAAAATAATAATTATTTATTGATCCATTTTCATTTTGTCTCATTATTAGAGGAAGAAATGAAAAGATTACATCAAGCACTCGGTAGTGAACACACTTATGGCCAAGTTGCTTACAATTACGATGATCAAGATAGTCAAACAGCGATTGGTGAAGATTCTCAGAGTCCAAAACCATCAGACGGTTCCCAGGAGGACGATCAGGCATTCGTATTGCCCCCAGAACTTGAGGTTCCAGAGGGTACAGTTTTGGTAATTATTCACAAATATTCATTATTAATCGTTTCTTTTTATTTTGCTTCATATCGATCTGTAATGTATTGATAGCTATTGAATTATTACTAAATTTTTATAATTTTTTACAGCCAGAAACTCAGAAGCTTGATGCAATCATCACAAAGACTGCGTTATTCATTAGTCGTCAAGGAAGTCAAATGGAAATCCTTATTAAAGCCAAACAAGCAAATAATCCACAGTTTTCGTTTCTCTCCATCGATGGGCCTCTTCATCCTTATTACAAAATAGTTTTAGAAGCTATAAAATCAGGGAAATTCAATCCAGAAAAACCTCTGGATAAAGAGGAATCAAGTAAATTTTTTGATTTAGTAAAGTTTTCAATATTTTTAATATTAAAATTCGTTGTTACTGACGCGTCATATCTTTCTTTGACTTCCTTCCAGCTTCTGAAGCCTCAGACGATGACGAAGAAGGTTATCTTCACCCAAGTCTTGCATCGTCTCTCTCTAAAGTTGAAGCGGTAGGTCCTAAAAACCATGAGTTACAAATCATTCGTTATTGTACCTAAATGATAAAGATGATTTTTTAAAACGAGTAATGCCCGATGAGTCTCAGTTTGCCGCGGGGTAAGTGCGGAACTGTAAACTCTACAGGCATTCTAATGTCTCATGAATTCATCAAAGGCTTTCACGAAAAATAAATTGTAATTGGAGTATAATTCAACCGGCAAAAAAATAAAATTAGAAATGAGGTACAACAAAGGAGGAAATGTATCTCATTTAATTAAATATCCAATTCTTTCAATAACGAATAACCTCACATGGACAGATGAAAAAAATGTTATGTCCGAAATAAATAAATAATTATTCAATATTGATAAATGCCTTTGATTCGTGAGTTTAGTATAGTCATTCGTAGGGTTAAATAAACTCTCATCGCTAATTTATTTCTGATATTATTTCTGTTTCCAGGGCTGGTTCTGGTATGCAATTGGATCCGCCGATTCGACACTTTGTTAATTAAAAGAAAAAAATATAGAAAAAAGTCAAAAAGCTACAATGAGCGCGATAAGACCAGTCTCTCAATATTTGTACAAATTCAAAGTTCATAACTAGGTTTTCAAGAAAACTAAACGAAGCGTGTCAAGTTAGTCATCAGAACATTCACATATCCCTAAAAATTGATAAACTAACTCAATACGAATATCGATTGACAGGTCGATAATAGAGAAGATTCACTAAATTTATCTGTGCTGATTATTGTTCTAAATATGTTCTCTTTAAAATCTTTTTCATAGGCTCCTAGTATACCGAGTATACAGTACAAACCCTCAGCGGACTGTGCGTACTCGATGCTGGTGAATAAAATAACCGGTAAACCACCACCATCGCGGACTCAGCATCCTCCACCCCCACCTGATGTGCCTGTTCAGCAGATGCCACCTCTTGGGTATTATCCACCAATGCCAATGCAGGTATAATCATTATTTATTCCCAACGGAACATTTGTTTTCGTACAATCCAAAGTTTTCATTCTTTCTTGTCCGAATATCTAATTCTGGCCTCAGGAGCTCGAACATATAATTTGTAGATTGATTGAAAATTGAATTGAAAAATGATAAATGAATAAATGACTTTCAGGCGTATGCACCATATCCACTAGCTCCTCAACAATACTCCCACGGTCCTGTGATCTATGGACTGAATGGTCAAGTTCAATCACCACCGCATGTATCAACACCTCCAACTCAGCTCACAGAAAGCCTTCCCACCGCCAAGGATACCCCAGCTCCTTTGGTTCCTTACGGCACAACTCCTCCAAAGCCTCTGAGTCGTCCCTCTTTTATCGTGCCACCTGCTGATATCCAAATAATAATCGACAAGATGGCAAGTTACGTTGCCAAAAATGGCCGAGACTTCGAGGCCATCGTGAAAGCCAAAGGAGATCCTCGATTCAACTTCCTCGAGCTGTCCCACCAGTATCACGGATATTACGCCCACAAATTAACAATTTACGAGGGCGCTATCAATCCGAAAGTTTTAACAGAGGAGGAGCTTCTCCGCAAACAAGAGACTCAGGAAGAGAAGCAGAAAAAACTAGAGGAACTGCAGAAAAAACAACAGAGGATGGAGGAGGTTCAGAAGCGAGTGAAGATGATACAAGCGAAGAAGAAAGGGGACAAGCAAATTACAACAGTTTCATTTTCGATAAAGAAACCGAAGGAGGGAGAGACGATTGTTATCGAGAAGCGCAGTGCTTTACCTATGGAGGAGAGTGATGATGAAGGGGATGATGAGAAGGGAGAGAAAGAGGAAGAGTTGAAATCTGCAACCCCTGAGCCACCGGAGCCACCGAGAATCAGCGAATCTTTACGCAAAAATTCTGAAGAGAAGGAACTCGTTGATTTGACCGATGACATTCTCGAGGATTGTCAGAATCAGATAAGGCTTAGGCAGGCTGAAGATAAAATCAAAGATAAACTAGCAGCTGCAGCTAGAGATAAACTTGCTGCTACTTCTAGGGAACGATTGTTACAGATTGAGAGAAGGAAAAAGGCTGCCATGTTTCTCAGTACAATTCAAGCTTCTAGTGTTCCTAAACCAGTTGTTGAGAAAATTGATGATGATTCAGATGAGGTTCACTCCATTCCATCGCCCACTCTTGAAGATTCAACGAGTAAGAAAGGAAATTCACTGATGAGCAGACTAAAGAGTGCTGATCTTGGAATTAATTCCACTAAGGTCAGGTCTAAATCGCGGAGTAAGAGTAGGAGCAGGAGTAGAAGTCAGAGCAGGAGTAGAAGCAGCAGACATCGATATCATAGAAAACATAAAAAGAAGAAGAGTTCGCATAAGAGGTAAGAAAAATCCATATACAGAAATTCTTTATAGAATTTTATTATTTCAAGGGTCAGTTACATTATCTTTCCAAAGCAAATCTAGATCGTTTTTTTCTTTTTTTTTTATTTAAGACAAGCATGTACTATCGAACATCCTTCAGATATTATAAAAATTGTTTATTCTTATTTCTCAGTTATGACAGTCCAAGTTCATCAAGGTCCCAGCACTCAAAGCGTTCGAAAAAATCATCGACTCGTCACAGAACTCGTTCTAGATCGCCCTCAAGACGCTATCAGGGACATCGAACTCGCAGTGATTCGAGTGCCTCATCCTCCCTCTCTTCTTGAGCTGCAAATCCCCTAATACCTCAAAAAATTGTGTAAAAGTGTAAATAATCACTAATTCTTTAAATTAAGACAATTTACTACGATGGATTCTCAGCAAATAAACGAAATGAAGAATTAACTGCAACACGCTAAAATAAACAAAATACTGTTTTCCTAAAAATCCAATGATGACATTAATTGAGATAACTGCATGACGATCGAATAAAACGTGATCCCCTGTTGTGTACATCATGTGTTTGTAACCACTAAACACGTGGTGCAACCTTGAAGTTTCTAATGTGCGTTTCAACGAGATAAAACCAAGGAATAGAAAAATTCAAGATCGGAGATCTGGCTATTTGACGTTAATTATCGCCGTCGCTACCTACAACAAAAATCAAAATTGTGCCAATACGGGAAATAAAAGAGAATGACATTTTCTTCGGCAGGGATAAAATGAAAATATCAAATGTACATTGAGAGAAGAATTTGGTACAATGTAGTAAACCTATTTGTTTGCGACGAAAAATAACTGATTTATTATTCGATTTAAAACAATCAAAAATATTTTTGAAGTAAACCATTATTGGATTAATTTCATCTTTAAATGAATTGATTTTCGCCAATTTACTGTTTCTGTTGAAACTGTTTGAAAAATATTTTTCTAATCTTAATACACAATAAAATAATAATTGATTGAGATTATCAAATATGATTTTAAAATTAAATTCATCATCAGGCACATTTAAACGAATACTAATTTAAAATTTGAATTCCTGAAATCAAGTAAATTTACAATTGAACTTCAAAATTTCAATCAGTTGTTTTAAACAAATTTATTTAATTCAGTATTTAACTATTCATTTATTTTATTCATTAGTTTGGACACATTTTCTTTCTAATTTACCAACTTTTTATCTCAGTGCATGAAGAATGAAAATCGTAAGAAAAAAACCAATAAATAATCTATTTTTTCTATATTGCTGTAATTATCATGATCTTGTTTTTCACTTAAGCCGATAAAATTTTTATGCGAGCTGTTATCAACCGATCTGTCAGACCTCTTATCAATCAGCGTTGTTAGCCAGGACAGATTCTTCTGCGATAAAGCGGTAAATTGTTTACATCCTAATAATCACACTAGGACCGGGATGATGATTTCCCTCTTAAATTTGTTACTACAGGAGATCATGCGGTGAACACGAGGATAATAGCATGTGAAAAGCAACATTAAAATGAATGACGCACATTCTGTTTTCATTCTCTTGTCATTTATGCATCCGTTCAACTGTACACAAGCCACAATTATGAATGTGCGACAACCGAGAACTCGCTAAATTTACTAGATCCTACGCAATTTGAAATCCACACTTACCATCATCATCAGGTATCATAAATCAATAATAACTAGTTCTTCCATAAATCCGCGTAAACTAGTTGTTATCCATCTAAATTGAAAATAAGTAGCAAAACGGTAAAACGCTCCAAGTCATCAAATGTCAGTTTATCGGAGAGACGAAAGTAACTGATCGTGGCTCATCTGTTAATTAATGATTAATAATAAACAATTCCACCATCATTCACCATCATTCATTAATGATTAATAATAAATAATTTCACCTGCTGCAGCCACTTATTGCTTTAAATTTGGCCCATTAGCTCGTATTCTCTTTTACATTCGAGAGTGATAAAGATAAGAATATAAAGATATCTTCTCATTTTTCATGTGCTTTGCAGATGTGTTGGAAACTTGATGAAAAAATCAAGGAATCATTCTCAGCGAAAACTTATCATAAAAGAAACTTTGTGATTACCATCCAAATACCCATTTTGAAAAATTCGAGGCATTCGTGATAGCCAGAAGATGCGTGGAATAATAAAATACAATAAAATGAAATTCGTACCAGTCGAACTCATTTAATCATATCGAAAAAACCCAGAGTTGTCAAAGGAACATAATCTGCTATCAGGCCTGCATAGCACATGGATCAAAAAGTGAGGAGATAATGTAGGAGACGGCTGTAAAAATGATGAATGAGAATTATCATTCAAAGGCGGAGGCTTTGTCCGTATTCAATGAAGAAATTTTGATTAATTGTAATATGATAGTCTCTCCTAGATAGCACATGAATTATCAGGAAACGCATTGAAAAGATCCATATGTAGAAAATGTAGGAATAAAAATTAGTTTGTATATATTTTTTATCAATTGTGCTACAACAAATCCGTAGCGAAGTGGTGAACTCGTGTAAGTGCATTTTTTCGAGGTCAGTTTTTAGCCAATATCTCAAAAATGAAGGAAGATATGGATTTTTTCATGGATACCTTTTTCGTAGCTCTCATCTTTTTACATAAAAAATGTTTATATCAAAAATCCTCTGTTGATGAAAATTCCTCGATTGCATTGCAACATGCATGAGAAATACTTGTTGCATTTTTCCCTAGAATTATGAAATATATTTTAATACTGATATTTAAAGAGATCGTGTGAGAAAAAATCGGTTCATCGCGGTCTGATTGTAAATGTTGGTCTATCAATTCTTAATGACTTCTGTATCAACGAGAAAAGAGTAAAAACGTCAGTAGGATTGGAAAAATAGAATGACGATAGGGTAATGGGAATGGAAAGTATCGTCATACGTTTGAAAAATTATTGATCTAATTTTCCATATTGGACACTAATATTTGTACTATCACCGTATGTGATAATGTGGGGTCATTGAGGTGACCTGTGAATTTATAAATCGAAGAGACATCATGAATATTATCTCAGTCTCTGTAACAGTGATCCTCGTGAATGTATCAAGTATCTTCAGTGATGTCTACTAAAGTCGCAGTAAGTCACATTCCCTGAAGATTTCATTATCACTAACAAGTTCAATCTCAACAGAACGAGTCTAGACTCGGAATTCAACTTGTTTTGCACATTCTGGATAAATCCCATTCAGACAATAACGGGGCGATAAGTTTTACTATGCCACAACCATTTGTAAAAATACACTCAGAATTTTTCGCGAAATTTCAGTTGCAATGTTCTCTGAATTTTCAATATTAAAAGTTTTGTAGTTAATTCAATGTGCATTTTCATTAAAATTATGTAAACTAAAATATTTAAAGAGATTGGATTTTTATTATAACAATTGATATTAATCACTTTTTTCGTTTCTGTTCCTAAAATTCCGATTGTTATTTTTTTGGAAATTCATACATAAAAAATAACACGATTATAGAAGTTCGTGAATTATTTATTCTAATAAAAAAAGGATAAGAAGCTAAAGCTGTTTTTCCGCGTCAATCTAATCAATAAAAATTGAAAGAGTTGAGATAATTCTAGGGGAGAGGAATGTTCCTAGAAAGAAACGTCAGGAAAATTTTTAATTATTCTTAGATCATTCTAATTTATTGTGAAATCATTCAACCGAGAATGACATGGGAGAACATATAAAATGAACTTAATGATAATTAAAAAAATTATGAAGTCGTACTTTTGATTGAATTTGAACATGGACATCTGAAGATTCCTCGAATAATTTCAATCCATTCAAGAACATATTTTTAATTTATTAGCAAGGAACCACTACTATAGAAAAATGAAGACAATGTTGTTTGAATACTTGCTTTCGCATTTTTGGGAATATTTAATTGGTGAGTTGAAAATAGAAAAGATTTTGCGTATAATCTAATATAAATTAACAAAATGATCGATGCGATCTTTTCGCACAAATTTATATTGAACCGGCAAAGAGTGTGTTTTTGCAAAAGCCACGTGATATATTGAAATTTCTTGAGAAAAAAAATGTCTTTTGCCAAATATATTTACCTCTCATCAGTACATCTTGTATAATAGAATGAATTCTCCCAGAAGACATACTAATGCCAAATCTCTTTTTTGCGAAGTGATAAACTGGGATAAGTGATTGTTTTGGAGGCCAGTTTTTGGGTAATACCTCGGAATTGAAGGAAGCTACCGATATTTTCACAAATAGCATTTTTGTGACTCTTAACTTTTTCTACAAAAAATGTTTATGTCAAGAAATCGCTATGTCCTTTCGATTCCAAGATATTGTCTCCAAACTATAGTCTCGAAAAAAATGCACTTATCGTAGCTTACCACTTGGTTGCTGATATTTTCTTGTGGAGTCTTTGTGTGGTGTTATCTGGTTTGCTCTCAACTTATCACGTATTATAGTTGAGACGATGGAGAATTAGGTGGGGAGTGATGTACAGTATTAAAACCGTGGGATCTCGAAGCGAGAGTTCAGTTTTGCTCAGTTGTCAGTCTCAACTGGATTGCCCCACTCAATCAATTTTATTCCTTCACACAATTTTCCGCAAAGACCCTCGTCTTTGCGTGCCACGGGACATTTTTACACTTTGAAAATTATTTTCAACGGTAGAAAAATCTATTCTCTGGGTGTGGGCGTTCCCTGACACGGTACAGCTCTTACCCCATTGAAACAGATTGATTTTTTATTATTTTTGAATTGGCAATTCAATTTATTATCAAGAATTGAATCATGTTCACCATCATGACGTATCGCGCTGCGCAACAGCCTGGTAAGAAAATTTATGCTTTGGAATTGAGAGTTATTACCGATTTTTTCTCATTTCTGTTGAGGAGTGGTAAACTGGGCAAGAGTGGGGCAGATTGGAATGTCTTTAATTGTTAATAACATCGGATTCGTAGATGGAAATTTAACGATTTCTATTTCATTTTGAAGTTCGGTTTTTGAGCTTTGAAATGAAAAAAAAAATCATTCGATTTTACTCTGCGGTTTATGAGTTATTCATCATTAAAAATAATCTATTTTGACCTCACTCTCTCTCAGAATGAGTGCATTTTCATTGACGTCGGTTTTTAATGAATATCTCCCGACTCAAGGGAGATAGCAAGATTTTTGTTAATGCATTTATGGCAGAGAAACGTGAGTACTACAAAAAAGGTAGTTAGAAAAATGTCAATATTTTGCTTCAATCCCGAGATATTTGGAAAAAACTCGTCTCGAAAAAATGTGCACTTGTTCTAATTTATCACTTGGCCACTGATTCTTCATGTTGATTGTGAATCCCTGGAAAACCCTTGATCGGATTGACGGGAACAAATATACCATTTCTCTGTGTCGATTTCGATGATTCCTTGAAAATATTCATGAGACTATGTAATTGGTAAAGCTGAGTAATGAGTATTTTTGAAATGGAATTTGCAATTTGAAAATGGAATTTTTGATAAATTTTCAGCCCCATGGCCGGACCAATGCAGTCATCATGCTCGACCCATCCGAGAAATTACGACCGGAGGCCGTGTATGCGGCAAAATCGGAGAGTCAGTTCAGAGATTTCTCCGAAGACCCCAGCGACCCAATTAAAGAGAGGGTCAGAAAGACATATCAAAAGATGCACACATACCAGACCGTCGATTTTGTTCGTTGTTAGTTGATTTTTATTATTTACATTCCTCTACCACAGAACATATGACTCATCAAAGCCACAATTTTTAACGCACACATTTTCATCCTTCACGCTCCACTACATCCCGCAAAATTATGTAAATTCCACTCAATGGCTCATGTGACATTTGCATAGACAATCATCAAAATTACACGGAATTCAGTGGTGAGTTCACACAATGATCTTTTTTTTTGCACTTTTTGAAATAAAGTAATGTATCAAATTTTATTAATCTTGTGATTTATCATCGAATTACCATTTCTCGCATTCATCCTATTCCATCGTATTCAATTCGAAGCTTTTGATATTTTTTCACAGGCCATTCTGAAATAAGTCGTCTTTTTCATATATTATATCTCTAAGATTGTTAATTTTTCAAGTCTCCATGTCTGTTAAAACGGCGATCGCGAATATTGTGAAACAGAATTATAAAAGATGAATTCTCCGAAAGAGAAATCCTCTTTCGTTTCTCGCGGCAAATTTCTTTTAATAATATAGCCGATGTAATTGGCATATTTATTTATTTATATTTCTTTTATGGGTATCCTCAATTTCTCTAGGACCAAATTTTTCAAATTTCATGATCGAATTGTAGAATTGAATTGAAAAAACAAATGCATTCTGCAATATTCATTCGTGAGAAATCATTATACCCATTTACAATAGTATTTCCTCGAAAATTTCGGGGCTTACCCGCGTTTTATCGCAATTATAAATCGATTAAGACGAATCTATTGATCACCGAATTGTTCTGGGATCGTTTGATTTAGATAGACAATTTTATAATCGGTAGTCACTACAATCATTCCATAACGAACAAAAAGAGCGATCTGAGAAAAATATAAGACCTCCATTAATTGATTAATTGCGAATGGAGTGGGTAATTGAGGTGAATTTTCAAAAGACTCCGTACTCCGGTGAATATGAATTAAAATGTCTGCTTCCCTGAAAAACGATTAAGTTTTCACAGTAAAAAATGTTCCTCAAAGTGTCACAATATTTTCTCCTCGCGGATTCTAAACAGATCTATTTGAGAGTGAAACGAGGATCAAAAAATGAGAAAATCAGGGATTATGTGCTTTTGATACCAACAAATAGATAAGGAAATGGTAAAATGGTGTTTGTAGCTCGGATGGATTACTGGCTGAAGTTTGATAAATTCAGGATGACTATTAAAGAGGCACTGAATAAGTTGAACGATCTTGTTGACGAGAGTGATCCTGATACATCGATGCCAAATATTTATCACGCATTCCAGACTGCTGAATCAATTCGAAAGGCTCATCCAGATTTGGATTGGTTCCATCTCACCGGTCTTATTCATGACCTTGGAAAGGTGATGAACTCCTATTCAACACCAATACTTTTAATTAGATTGCATGAATATGTGTTGTACTTATCTAAATCCAAGGAAAGAGCTGAGTTTTGTCTTTTTGTTTGCCAGGTGATGGCCTTTTATGGAGAACCTCAGTGGGCAGTAGTTGGAGATACTTTTCCGGTTGGTTGTGCCTGGGCAGACTCCATTGTTTATCGTGATACCAGCTTTGATGATAATGTCGATGGCCAAGATAAACGATACAAGTTTGTAAACATGAGTAATTATATCTTCCTTCGCTTTAATTAGAAATTGTTTTTCCATTCTCTAGATACTTCTGCTGAAGTGCTTTGAAGTAATCGATTTTTTTTCATTTGAAGAGGAATTATATTGAATAGTCGTTAAGAAGAATAGAGTTGAAAAAAATAATTATTTTTTTCATTTCTGTAGGATTACATCAGATGATATTCAATTTGTCATTTTTAGATACGGTATTGAAATTTTAATCGGCTTTTAGAATTTTTTCGTAGGGTGACTCTAATTACGAAACATTCCCATCGTCCGTTTTAATTTTGTCGATGGTCAAATGAGTTAGTATGAGAATTTTCGTCTGTTTTTATTTTCAATTTTGAAATATGTTCATTTTGCCTGGTGTGTTCGTTCTACCGTATCCATTTTTCCTTATTGTTAGTTATCACAAGTCTGACGATAAATCCTGGAATTTCCGGAAACGAATATTTATAATTTC
Organism: Fopius arisanus; assembly: GCF_000806365.1. Lineage (NCBI taxonomy): Eukaryota > Metazoa > Arthropoda > Insecta > Hymenoptera > Braconidae > Fopius > Fopius arisanus. The sequence goes on along the minus strand of NW_011887790.1, from coordinate 728,497 downwards.
CTTTCATTCTTAGAGTCCTCTCCGTGGGTTTTTCTGTGGAAAAATGACAAACTATATTCTTAGAATTTTGTAAATACCCGAATGAGAAGTACTTCGGGCTGTATTATAGATATGAAGACGAAATTCTATTAAGATTGATAGACCGATCGATCTAGTCTAGATTGAAAAAAAAATAATCGAAAACGAATAGTCTAGAATCAGATCGGAAAATCTGTTCAAATTAAATCTGGCAGAATTATGCGAGGAATCAATCCCCAAAATCAGTCTCGACTGATTTTTTTTTTCAATCTGAATCCATTAAAAAATTCAAAAATGAAAACTGATCTTCTTTATTTTTCTTCAGCACTAAATATGGCATTTACAAACCCAAGTGTGGAATGAACAATTTGATAATGTCATGGGGTCACGACGAGTACCTCTACCAAGTACTCATCCACAACAAAACAACTCTTCCCAAGGAAAGTCTGGCAATGATTCGTTTTCATTCGTTCTACCCCTGGCACGCAGGTGGAGATTACTCTTATTTCTGCACAGATGAAGACAAAAATAATTTAAAATGGATTAGAGAAATGAAGTAAGTCATCAGAATATAATTACATCATTGCATATTGATCAATAACAATGAAGAATTTATACCTACATACATTATTTTTCAACTTCTGCCATTTGAGGACATTTTAGTACCGAGTACGAAGAATCTGATTAAAGGATTAAATTTTCGATTTGTTTCAGTGTACATGATCTTTACACCAAAAGCGAGAACCTTCCAAATATTGAGGAGCTATGGCCTTACTACGAACAACTTATCGCCAAATATATCCCAGGAAATCTCGAATGGTAAAGATCGAGATCCTCCATTCGAAGATTTGGCTCTCCATCTGCGAATACTCAGGAAATCTCAAGACTTTAGTTTTTGTAAAATTAGATCAACATCTGAAATTAAAAATTAAAAAAAAAATCTCTTACGCCTAACTCGATATTAATGACTGTATGATTACACGTAATAATTTTCTTGTCTTGCTTTTAAGTAGAAAATTTGTATTCGTTCGATTTTTATTTTTACTCATCAATCAAAGGAGTGAGCGGCTAAGATATTTTGAAAAAAATTGAAATTATTAATATTTGTGATATTGTGATGATTTGCTATTCGGGATAGGCTTATTATCCAATGTCTCACAAAGTTTCATCACCGTCGAGAAATTTTCTTGCGTTCTCAGCGAAATTTCATGACAATTCTGTAGCGAAGTGTTAAGCTAGGACAAGTGCATTTTTTTATAGCCCAGTTTTTTGCCAATATCTCGGAATCGAAGGAAGGCAGCGATTTTTCCATAGATACCTTTTCCGTAGCCCTCATGATTTTCTATGAAAAATGTTTCTATAAAAAATTCGTTATGTCCCTTCAATTCCGAGATATTTCTTATCCTAGCTTATCAGTTCGTTACAGAATTGACAAAATTTTATCAAAAATTTACAGAAATAGACACACGAGTAGATAAATTAGTGAATTGTTGAATACTGATAAAACCTAAAAAAGCGGTATTTCTTCACGTCAATCTGACGCAGAGCTACCCAACAATTCACAGGAGAAATGAAAAATGAAAAGATATCGAGAATAACTCCCGAATCTAAACTTTAGATTCTAAAGGACAACAAACCAAAATTCAAAACGTTGGACGATTCCCGCGAAATAATTCGGCAATATCCGTCGGCTTCCGGCTCGACTTGGTGAAGCTCCAGGTGTCGCTGTTAGTCGTGAGAAGCGCGACTGTAGCACTTTGACATGACGAAAAACGGCCAATGTCGTAAGTGTGTGCTCTATGAAATTGTAGGAAAGCTGTCTCTCGCCAGAAGCTACCCAAAGGAACAAGCGTCAAAAGTAGGGGTAAATTGTGCGCCATTTTCTATTTTTGCGTAGCAGTAACCCTAGGTGTTGTGTGTGTACAATTCAATGTGATAAAGAATTTCAAACAAAAAATAAAGGGACGATAAAAAGGGAGCGTGAATCAATTACTAGTTAACAAATAATTAATTTTTTTGTGAGCAATAGAAAACGAAGAAGAGGAATAGAAAAATCAAGGTGGTGTTTAATATTCAAAGAAGATATAAATCGAAAGAGAAATCATATTAAAAATGATAATGGACAACGCGTGCAACGAAATGATCGACGTAGCTCACGGACCCGTCTACAGTCCGCGTTGCCGCGCGTGAATAAAACCGAGTTTTCATTTTTTTTTTCTCCGCCCTCTCCTCTCTCTCTCATCATTATTTATCCTAACCACATAAACACCAACACTTGTATGTAAAATTTAGCTATTTCAATCATTAAACCTTTCGGACATCTCGTCTTCATCGTTAATTAATCAACGAGTGGTGTGTGAGCTCCAGTGTGATCAGTGCTCTTGTGGACATAAAAAGAAATCCCCAACAGAAAGATATATCGCCTTTTTGTTGCACATTGGGGTGTGATTTCCACCGTTTTATCAACTAACCAATAAGAGAAAAATACTGGAATAGAGAGACCGGAAAGTGCCAAAGAAGTGGATTTAAATAATTCGGATAAAAAAGATATTTGGAAAAGTGTTTAAGGTGGACAGTGCACAGGCAGCTGAAGAGCCAAAAAGAAAAGTTTGTGATTTTTATCTTCAGCTTCGTGTTCCACGAAAGAACCGAACATTCGACGTTTATATTTCTGATTTTTTTCCATTTCCTTTTTCGTTCTGTAGGTTTTTTTTTTCCTTTCCGTTTTTCCCTGGTATCGCGTCCGACATTTATAGTGAAAAACTGAAATTACGTGAAAATTCTTCAATCTGTGATATTAAATGGTAACAAAATGTATAGGTAGATTTTAGAAGAAAAAAAAAAAAGAAGTCGACAAAACATTATATTACGTGTGCACGGTTGTGGCCTACAAGAGGGCACCAGAGGGGACATTTTGGCAAACAATTTTACGATATTTTTCATCAGTTGTAACGGATTATTTCGTGTTGAGAGCTTTCTTTGTTGGAGTAAATTGGAGGTTTGTTTGATGGGAATAGTGAATCGGGGGTGAGAGAGAGTGTGAGGAAAGAGGATTTTCAAAGTAATTACGAGAGTGAGAGAGAGGGAAAGTACGAGAGTGCGCGTAAATTATCCTGAGGAAGTGAACGGGATAAGAGGATGTCTCTGGAATCTGTGTCGAGTGACAGACCTGAGGAGCCCGATCCAAAACCCGAGGGTAAGGATTATCTTTGTTTTTACTTTTTCTCCATTTCTCATGATTTTTCACCCTATCTTCAGACTCTATCCTCTCTCCTGCCTATCAGGACTCAATTTCACTCTGAAGCTAATCAATTCTTCAATTATCACTTCTAAGACTGATGGATTCAATGAGGAAAGTTTAACCTCTTCTGTGTTGAAAAAACAACAACAATTGCAGTTGGTTTTTTCTTTAATTTTAGTATGATGGACATAAATTGAAATTGAAGATCGTTCTTGGATATGTTAGACAACGAATTTAAGGACTTATTGTCCGAATCTTTTCATTTCTCAAGGTTTTTTACGAATTCTTGAGAAACGGTTGATAAAATTGATGCGATTGCGAAAAATCTTTAAAATATTTTTACGTTTTGTCATTATTCAATGTCTCATGACGTTTCAGCACTGGAAGAACTTTCCTAAATTCTCAGTACATTTTAGCAAAAATTTTCAAAACTGTGCCAACAATTTGGATAAATAGACATGACTATGAAAATTTGTAAGTCATTGAATAATGGTGAAAACTAAAAACGGTATTTTTATTCTCGTCAATTTTATTCATAGTCTCCTTGAAATTTAGAAAAAAACATAAAAAATGAGAAGATATCGGTAATAAAATCCTTAAAGATTGCACTTTTCTCCTCTACATAACCATTAATAACTGAGAAGATGCTATTATGAGAAATACTGTCATGACAATCTGCTTATCTCAATAATAAATTTATCAACAACTTTCATTCAAAAGTTAACTTGCAGTATCGATCCACTGGTGTCCTCCTTACACAGTGTGATATTGTATAATTATTAATAACAGTTTAAATCTTCAAAGAATTTATCCCCAGAATATTCGACACGAAAGGCATTCTCACAAATTTCAGAGACTTTAGAGACAAAAACTGCCCCACTGTCAAGATATTCATAATAGTTATATAGTTAATAGTTATTCCGAACAGCTAGAATATAACGGCTTTACCATAATTTAAAAAATCCTCCTTCATTATTCCATAAACGCCATCGAGTGATTATCGACAATTTGTTGTAGTAAAATTTCAGATAAAAAAATGTTCACACCTTCACCCTTCTCCGCCCTTCTAATACTTATGATCTACGAGAAACACGATCCTCTCTTTCTCCTTCATTTCCACCTTAATCACCAACCGAAAATCAAAACAAACGACAGCAATAGGTCAACACCAGTCACGTGCTCGTTAAATTTCTCGCTATAGGCTGATTCCCTTTGAAAAAGGAAAACGTACGATGAAATCCCCGAAAACTCATCCAGGGAATTGTCAAGACGCCCTTTAGTCGGCAGTTGGTCTGTTGAACGAATCAGTCGTGAATTCGTCAGCTAATCCTTTGATAGTTCCCCAAATCTTCACCTACCCAAGCTCTTGAATGAGTTATTAATATTATTTATCGAAACATTCAATATTCACATCGTGACTTGACGCAACGATTCTAATAAATTTAATAATTTTATTGAGTATTTATTTTACTTGGAAAATTTGTGATCAGTGGGTCGACACTTTGGCGTCAATTATCGTCCTTGTCCTTCTCAAGTAAACAAGTGACAAAGGAGATTAAAGTAGCGTCTGTTTAGCATTCCAAATATCACATCGTACGCCATTTTCGTGGTACTTTTTTAATTATAATCCGTTGGATAATTTAAATCCCCCGGTTTGCATTAACTCATTTCTTGGACTCACTGAAAAATCATGAAACTTGAGACAACTCAGAGTTCAACGGCTCCTCATCGTTATCGGCGTCGAAGACGACCTCTTGTTGGACCTACGGGTTCGCCATTTCTCGATTCAACTCTTTTATTGCAAACTAAATCGTGCAAATGGTTCAGAACAAAAAAAACTGTAAATCCCACTAAAAAAGTCACATTCAGTAAGTAGAGGCTTTCAGGAGATAATCGTTCTTTGAATTTTTTACGCATATATTTCAATGGCTTGCAAATGATTGTTAGTCATTCACTGCTGAAACTTGAATACTTTGTTGTGATTTGTATTGATCTTATTCTTATGTTTGCAGGGGATGAAGCTATTATATCGATGTCGGTCGCCGGAGAGGTGACCGATAGTTCTATCATGGAAATAGGGAGATCCAGGCCTCAGTTTCAATACACTCGGGTAAATATCCTCGAAATAATAACAAAGACTAATGGAACTCTTCCTGAGATTCGATGAATAACAGTGCTGATGTGGTAGAGGATAGAGGATCAATATAATAATTTTGTACAGTTTGTTCTACGAATACCTCAATGAGCATATGCTGATAAAATCTTCGGATAATAATTTACAAGGCATTTAAAAATATTCGTAACATGACTACAAAATTTATCTACTTGTTTTTCGTCTTAAGGAATGCCTCTGAAAGGAAAATCATTAATTCTCACGGAAGAGCAAAACTTTGCATTTATAATACTGATTTTTTTTTCTCTGGTTCATTTGTAGGAGGAACTAATGGAGATTAAACTACTTCCACTCGCCAAACGTCGTCCTGAGTGCTTGGACATGGTCTACAACAAGTAAGTTACTCCTCTCTTATAATTTCATGTTCTTTAAAAATATTTCTGCAGAGAAGAGGTGGATTGTCGGGTATAATTAATATGTCATAAAAAATAAAAAACGATAATAGCGGAGTGAATACGGAAAAAAAAACAGAATTCATTCGGAAGCAAATTGTCAGTCTGATTACGAGTTATTTGGCGCCGAAAGGTGAAACTTCCTTCCTGAAGTATTGTGTCGCAGGAATTCGGAGAAAATAATAATAAAAATTCCACCTCATTGATTTATTAAATATTATTATTCAATATTGCAGTTATATTTTTCCATTGCAGTTTATGTATCCATTTTTTATCAAAACTTTTATCATTTATTTATGGAGGTGAGAATTCTTGTGCAGCAAAATTAAACAGCCAATGAGACGTAGTTCAACCAATAGTTCGTTATGGCTTAAATTAATAAAAATAATATGATAAGTAGTTGGATATCTCTTTTAAATAGGCATTGCTCCTTGAATGAAACTTGGGAAATTGTTTCCATCAAAACAGCATGAAAATTTCTGATGAAGAGGAAAACATTTTATGATGTGTCGAAAACTGTTTACATTATATTAAATTTACATTTCTGTTGACAAGTGGGGAATTAGGATAAGTGCATTTTTATCAAGGCCAGTTTTTGGCCCAATATCTCGCAATTAGAGGGAGATATCAATATCTTTGGTGATACATTTTCTGTAGAGAAAGATAAGCACTGCAAAAAAGGTAATCGCAATAATATCAATATTTTTCTTTAATCCCCAGATATTTGGGAAAAACTCGTTTCAAATAAATGTGTACTTATCCTATTTCACCAATTATGCAATAATTTCTTAAATCTGAATTGAAGCTAGTAGAAAACAGGTGTAATAAATTACGAAGAGCTTTTGCAAGAAGTTGAGAGAGGTTTTTTTAGATGCGCATCCACATGCACACGTGGAATGAGAATATAGGGGAATTCGTTTGATAAGGCGTGAATAAAAGTTTACGTAACCCTTTAATCGCCAACTCGCCATTTATTAGGCCGACTACAAACGAGGTGAAACTTATTCACCATTCATATGAAAACTCCAGTGTAGATTTCAGTGAGAAATCTAAATTATAACTCCGACCATAAATTATTGGACTCTATTCGAGTATATTCAACACAGATGATTCTAGAGAATTCTAAAGTTCCTGTAGAATTGAAAAGTTATTGCCGATATCTTCTCATTTTTCAAGTTTTGTGCAAATTTCTGGGAGTCGTTTTATAAAATCGACGTGAAAAAATACTCCGTCCTTGAGTTTTATCATTATTCACTGTTACAGAAAGTCTCATCTTGCCACAATTTTTCTACGCTTTGTTTAAATCTGTCAGGAAATTCATAAAGGTTTAGAAAAAAATATAGAAAAATAGTTACATCACTGTGAGAGTTGTTGGGTTATTAAATAAAGATAAAACTGAAGAACTAGATATTTTTTCGCGTCTATTTGGTTAGAATTCCCGCAAAAATCTGCTAGAAACATGGAAGATGAAAGAAATTTTTAGGATTTTGGAAAACATTCTAACACGTATATTCTCTGAAAATGGTTTGCTTTTCCTTTCGAAAATCCAAACAAATTGTGCAGCTGTCGAAGAAAATGCGAGACATAAAGTGTCTCCTTTTTATCCTCCCTCATCCCTTAATATTTCTACCATTAAAATTCTGTATTTATGATAATTTGCACCATGATTTACCTGATTGTCATTATTTCGTGTAATTCGTCTCGATTTACAACGACCTGAAGTATAATTTTTGCTTCTCGCAAAAAATATTCCATTTCGTAATTTGCACATTGAGAAAAAACGTCTTTCAAAGAGTGAGTCTTTATTTATGTTAACACGTGCTCAAAAATTTCTTACAAGACGCTATCTTCTACTAAGAGAACAAAACTTTTGTCAAGGGTTTTAGTACTCGCTTGTAAGATGAGGAGAAGCACGTTTCTACTGGTCTCAAGAAACTCATGATTCGAAAATTTCCGTGAAAATGATATCTACTATTCGAAAGATAATTATAATTCATTTAATAATAAAAATGTGATTCCTGAGACGAAGTCCACGGTATATTTGACTGAATTTACTCACAAATTTTCTTTTCTCAAATCCAAAGAATTTCAATGTAAACACTACTTGACTTATCACAAATCCATTGTTCATTATCTTTCGGAGAAATACAAAATCTCTTGACTACTGTTTTGTCTCTCAGTGTAAGATATCGTTTCCTTGGAAATTTTTGAGCCTGATTGGCTTCGTACAACAAAGGGAGCATTTCAATGCATTAAAGATATCTTAACGTTGGACAATCGATTGGTGCATCACGATTTTCACACAAACTGAAAAATTAAAACTGCATTTTTTAAAGATCCACCTAAAACCGATTAATCGTCGATATATTTACATGCCCAGTCTGTCAATAATGAAACAAAATAATGAGAAAAAAAAACCCACTGGTGTTTGATATCCAGCTCACGTGGTACATGGGACCCAGAGCGCTGGCACATGGATAGAAAAAGGAGTGAGACGCCTCCCGAGGAAGATCAACGACGAAACGAGATACCAGTCGAGCAGAATAAGCGTCGTAGTGGAGATCCACGTGAACGTCTTCGCAAGGAGCAGGATGGTATCGTTCTATCTCCTCAACGACGTTCCTTCAACTCAGGTTGCTTTGTCAACACCACTCAACCACCGCCTCGCCGTCCAGAGAGTCCAATCCACAAACCAGAAGTACCCCACCGTGAACAGGTCCGAAGAATTGGTTCGGGTCGTCTCCTAACTCGTGACATGTGGGACTTTCGCCCTGAGGCTGAGAAACTTGAGCCGGAGAGAACTGACATTGCCTTCAGGATTACTGGAAATGGTTCCCGCGAAGGTACTGGATGGGGTGAATCAATGCGAGATCGCGACAACAGGGACAGAGATATGAGAGATGACAGGAATGATAGGTATGAGCGTAGATCATTTGGTAGAGACTTTGGTGATCGTGATAATCGAGACAGGAATGATCGTCATCCAATGGATCGTGATAAAGACAGGAGGGAGAGAAAGTTTGGGACTGATCGTAGAAGAACGTACTCGAGTGAACCGAGGGAGCTCGAGGAGCCTGAGTGGTTCTCTGGTGGTCCAATCTCTCAGCACGACACTATTGAGCTTCGTGGCTTCGATGATATCCCAGAGGAGAAGATTACGAAAAACAAAAAAGCCTCGCCAGCTCAGAAAAAACGTGGGAAAAAAGGAAATGAGAAGGATGAGAAAAGTGAAAATACGAATTCGGCAGGACCGAAGGGAAGAAGCACTCCAACTGCTATGGATCAATCGATCAATCCAATTCATGCACCTCATTCTCCGATTTCTGAGCAAGAGGAATTGTCTGTCAATGGCCAGAAATTAAGTGAGGCTAATGAGACTGGTAATACCGATCCGAGTGATGTTAATGATCAGTCTGCGGGAAAGAGTAGAGATGGTGAACATCTGGACTTTAATCTTGATGATTTCTTGAAGAGTGACAGTCTTCCTGGGGTCTCTAGTCTACTTACTAATGGCGTGGGAGCTGATACTGGCAGTGGATCCAGGTTTAGCCAGTGGTTCAAGAGAGAGAGCCCTGTTCAGGACAGTCGTAGGGAGTCTATTCAAGATGAGTTGCTCAATAATTTGCTGAATGATATCACTGAGCCGAATATTCAGGTGCCATCGGTTAATGAATCTAATGCCTACTTCGCACCAATTTCACCTGCTAATCAAACAGGAGGCAATGCTGGTACTGGCACTAAGCTGCTGGAGATGCTACAAAGGGGAAATAAACTCAGCCAAAATGGACAAGGAGATGGTGGACATATGCTGGGAATCATGAAGAATACTACGTCCATTAAAGAAATGGGTAAGTCCCTTTTTTCGTTTGGTTACGATACTTCATATTATTACTTCACTATTTCGGCTTTGTGCAATTAATTTTCCACTCATCAGAAGCAATTGCTGATATCTTCTTATATTGTTTTTTGGTAAATTTCTGGGAAACCTTAGATCAGATTGACGTAAACAAATATACCGTTTTTTAAACTCATTATTTCATGACTCAGGAATAGTCACAGTGCGTATATTTGTCTAATTTTTTGGTAGCTTTGCGAATTTTTGCAAAACTTTATGGAAAAACGGTATATTTTTCCATGTCAATTTTAGCAATCGTTTTTCAGAAATTTGTTTAAAAAAACTTGGAAAATGCGAAAATATCGGTAATAACCAAAAAATTCTTCTATGATAATCACTTTTTTTACATTTTTCGTGTACACCTGTACTCTTAAAATATTCATGTGTCATACAGAATGAAATAGTAATTAATTTCTGATTAATGAGTAAGTGATAAGATAAGAACTAATTGAAAGGTACTAATTTAATCAATTATTGTTTTTTGGTTTTGTTATTTTTTGATTGAGCAGAAGTTAGTGGAAAAGTAATGCACAGTCTTGAAGAGCTGGAGGCTCGTATGCGTGGAGGAATACCTCCCTCACCGCAGATTGAACCACCACGTGTAAGCAAGACTGATGAGGACATGTCGGCATTCAAGAAACTGCTGGCTCAAGTGAGTGGTGGCCAAGCAGTGCCAGCAGCAAATGGGCCTATTGCTCCAAAGCAAAATACTCAGCCCATAACTCTCATGCAACTATTGAAAAATCAACCGGCGATGGGCGGTCCACCACCCCATCAACCGCCAATGCCAGAGCAACAGCATCCTCCATCGTTTAATCATGTGGGACCACTGGGACCAGCTCAGCATCCGCATCAGGCACAGATGCAGCATGAAAATTTGATGAAGGTATTGAGAATACAACAGCAACAACAAGCACAACAACAAAAACGCCAGCAACAGACGGATATGCTCTCGATGATGATGAGTGGACAGAGAATGATCGGGGCTAGTCCGGTGCCACAGGACATGCAAATGTTGGTCAACAATGCACCATCGAGTCGTGAACTTCTCCAAAGACCAGAGGCCCAAGCTATTATTCAAGGACTTCAGCAAGGAGAAATCACCAGACAACACTTAATGCAGCAGCTACAGGTTTGTTTCAATTGAATGGAGTCAAAAAAATGTCTTTGGAATGCCTCGCAAGGCTAGGGGAAATTACAAAAATCAATGTTGCCCAGGTATATTGTAATGCTCATTCTTATTGTTCAGAATCCAGCAATGCAACATCGTCATCGTGAAGTTCTAGTAAACATTTTGAAAATGTATGGAAACACGACTCCACGAACTGCCAGCCCGCATCAAGTTCCAAATGTTTCTCATGATTCAATGCTACAACAACTCCTATTTCAACAGCAGCAACGAGTTCCATCCCCCATGAACAACAGTAAGAGCCACCTCCACATATCAATACCTTATTTTTCAAGTTTGATATTTACTAGTACAATCTATGAATCGATCTTTACTCTTCACAATTCAGTGGTGAAGCGATAAAATGAGAGTATGTTCGGATAATTCTTGATATTTGTTGATATAATTATGCAAATTAAATCGGTTTAGAGTAGTTGAAACTTTTGAATAAGAAAGATAAAAATTGACAGAAATTTAAACTGAATTATAAATATAGAAAGCCTTTTTGACTTTAAGGAGTTATTGCTGCTATCTTCTAATTTCTCAAGTCTTTTTTATTTATTTCTAAAAGGTTGGTAAAATTGCAAAAATTTCGTATCAGTAATCTCGTTAACCGCTTGACAACTGAATTACATTCAAAGTGTGACAGTAGTTGTAGATTTATAAACTTCAAATTAATTTCGAAAACTACAAAACTTCAATTTCTGGAATGCAGCTCTTTGTCCACCATTAATATCGCCCAATGTGGCTGCAAATCCCAATACATTATCGATACAACATTCAGGTAAAAGTCTCTCTTTTTGGCAAAACAGCAGAAAATTTTTTAAAAAATGCTTAAAAAAAAATCCTTAACAAGGAATTGGTGACAGATTTTGAAAAAAAAACTCTTGACTCCCTTAATGTCTCCAGTGATGCCACACCGAGTGCCCTCACCCCGTGACATCGTTATGCACACCCAGTCAATAATCCAGAGTGCCCTGATTAAGACAAAATTGGAAGAGCAACGCGAGAATTATCGTAAACGTCAGGAGCAACAGCAGGCGCAACAAATGCAGTCACATCAGCGTTTAACGAGTCCAGTGAATTCACCATCTAAACAGATGATGAGTCCAACACCTCTGGCATTCACACCCACCTCAGTACTTCGCAAAATGACAGCTGAGAAGGAACCTGAGGGTGCGAATATTTATCAACGTCATAATATTGAGATAATCGTATCACCTGCACGCAGAATTAATCGTTACAATCGTAATCGCCCTCGATACAGTAATAATAATGCTAATGACAATAAGGAGAGCCTTGAAAATACAGTGGGGGATAAAGAGAACAATAAACAGATTAATAAGTCCTCACGGTCTGGTATACTCTCGGAGATGAATAACAATGACGAATTAAATAGTGAAGTTGCACTTAAATCGAAATATGTAAGTCAGAAAGAGAGTGATAAGGGAAAGGATTCCCTCGGTGATGATAAACAAAATTTGGAGGTAGCCATTTTGGGTGGTAATAATAACGATCCCGGAGTTGTTATTAATTCCATCGTTAGTGAGGATGATAATAAAAAGTTAATAACTGTTGGTGACGCTGAACGAGCCGATTAAAGAGGAAGATTCGAAATTACTTGAATATGAGCAATATGAAAGACATATTTTTTCATTTTTTAGAGATTTGTTTACATGGTTTTGATAATATAACATTCATACTTGAATATTGCTAATTTACAGGGGGCAATTCGCTTAATTTTTTTTGGTTAATTTTCTTCATGATTTCTTCATGATTTTTTTTTTCATATGCTTAATCGTGACTATATGAGCATGCCACTGATTACGTTTTTTTGCACTTTGCCTTTTTTTCCTTTACTATTTTTTAAAAATATCTTTACTCTTTACGCTTTTTTCATTTATGGTAACCATTTATTACGATGAAGTAAGAAACATGATTGGTCTTCACGAACTGATGGATCTATGATTTATATGAATAATACTATTTGCTATTATCTATCGATGATAAAACATATGTTGATGCTGGTTTTTACAATAAAACGCTTTATCTGGATATTCCCACACTCACATTGCTTCCCTCTGCTTACTATCCTAGCTTTCTTGCACGACTTCTTTTATGCATGATTTGTACTTTGCAATAATATGAAACGATGAAAAAATTGAAATATGTCCAACAGCGATACCTAAAATTCCAAAACTTGAGGAGAAAGGTATTGAGAGAAAAAATCATTGTCCCAATGAATTTTTATAGCACTACGTCTTTTTACTGCGCCTAACCCGAGCATAATAATTTAAAAAACACTATAGTCTACAGTTATAGCAATGAGTAATGTCGAAATACTTAGTCGTGGTTATTCAATAAATATTCCGAAAATTAGAAATTAAAGAGGATTTTTGGATAAACTTCCATGAGGGGCTCCACTTGTGCTTTAAAAAACGTAAATTTTTAGAAAAACCCCACTGTCATGCCGCAGTCGAACAAGTAAAACTGAATATAAGTGATAATAGTAAAAAAAAAGTTATGACCACTTATAGTACTCAAACGCGTATTAATTGAATGAAATAATTAAGTGTAAAGTAGAATATGAAGTGGGAAAGTGGACTAAACGATTAATGTTTGAATATAGGAAGCGCGGACGTATCAAAATTGGCTGGACAGAGTCAGGCAAGTCAAATGCAGCAGATGCAGTCTGCAGTGCAGTTGTTAGCACAGGGTTTATCAAGACAGCAACAAGGTACAGTTAGACCACAACCGAATCAGCAGCCTGCATGGTCGAATCAACCGGTCAAACAGCATCACCCTGGTAAGAGAATTGATCTCAATTGATGGAATTAACATGAAAATATATACCCGTCTTCAATTTTATTATTATTCAGTGTTCCATTAAGTTTTACCGCCGTCGGAGAATTTTCCTACGTTCACAGTAAAAATTTGCGAAAAATATGAAAAATGACATATCGGCAATAATTATTTGAGAAGACAAAGTTTTATTATTGACAATGAGCATCCAATGAAAAACGGATTATTTTGTGGTTATTAATTATGTATAATAATTTTTGCCAACAGCAGGACGACCAATAGTAAAGGGAGTTGCAGCGACTCAATTCCCATACGGTGGACCACCGACTTTCCAATCAGGACCCCCTCAGTCTCAGCTACAACAACAACAACAGCAACAGCCACAGTCACAACCTGTACCAGTCCAACAACAGAATCAACCGCAGCGGCCATCAACGGGTATTTACGGTAACCCGGCACGCTCGAAACACACGATGCCGACATCCCTTCCACCTCCAAATGTTCCTCAATACAATGTATCGCCAAATTCTGTAATTAGCCAAAGAACTAATATAATGAGCAATCAGGGCAAGCAGCAACTGGTGCAGACACATTTCGCTAATATATTACAGCATCAACAGCAGCGTAATATCAATTCACAAGTACAACTCGTCTTAAACCAAAACTACAATTCTAATCGAACAGGTAATTCCTGCTGTGATGAGACAAGATATCAATTTTGTTGTTTACTTTTCATCTTATTTGATTTTCTTTCGTCAATAATTATTGTCTTGAATATTACAATGATGAGTGCCTTAAAAATGAAACATCCAGCGATCTTTCCTGTGCACAAAGCTTTTTTTCCTAGAAAAAAGTTATATATATATATAAATAATAATATATCAATCAATTTGATTGACGACAATTCTATAATTGAATAATCTTGGAAATGAAAGTTACTATGATAAGACATTGAGAGAATCTTTTTGCATCAAAATTACGAATCAGCAATATTCCTTGTTATTTCATCATAGAATAGTTCATTTCTAGGATTATTTTGTGATAAAGAAACAGTTGACATAGAGTTCTCTAATTTCACCTCAATTTATAGTGTTTTCTCAACTTTTCTATTTTGAATTAATAATTTAATTTAACATTTTGAAGGAATCTGTAACTATTACAGATGACGCAGTAAAAAAAGATATTGCATGCAATGGTCACCAGAAACTGGCATTAAACAATCCCTGAGGCCTATTTTCCCATCTCCAAAACCCGACAACTCCCTTGACAACTTCCAAATCACCAGTAGAGCATCTTCTGATATGATTTTAGCACTTCATGCTTAAGTGGAAGCTGTTTTCCAAGTAGCCCTTCCTCAATTATTTGGCATGAAGCTTCGATTTAAACCAGAACGTTAGTTATTTTATCAGAACTATGAATAAAGCGTCTAACATTTTTTCTTCTGTTTTTTTTTTCTTCTCAGACGGTCGAATAATGCGACAACAGCAGCAGCCAATGAACATCCCCATGGGTAGACAATCTTCACCAGGGAGTAACGGTGGAAGTCTATCACCAACATCAAATCAATTAGCCAGATGGTTCAGTCCAGAGTTGCTCGCTAAAGCAAGGGCTGGAAAATTACCGGAGCTTGGTCAGACCAATGTTTTATCGTTGGAGGAACTTGAGCGATTGCAGCAGGCGTCCGCTGCAGTGCACGATTAAATACTTTTTAATTTCTTTCAATTCGATGGAATGAAGAAGCTCAAACGACAGTGAAAACGATTATTTTGATCTTTATTTCAATGAAAATAGAAAAAAAAAACAAAATAAAAGGGAAAATGATCGTATGATAATCAGCTCTTCGATCGATAAAGCATGGAAAGATCATTACCGAAAAAATGATAAATTACGGAAATATCCCGTTTTATACTGCATCCACGTACACGTGAGTGTTCCACAATGAAATTATTGTTTTAGACTGTATTTATCGAAAAGACTGGCAAAACTATTTCGTCCTGGTTGCAAAGACAGAATATAAACAGGGATGTTTAAAGACGACAACATTGAACAACCCGGAAGATCACGGATTTAATGGAAAATTAATTAGCAATTGAGAAATATGCAAAAAGAAATGGCCAATTCCGCTCAGCGCCATAGAAATCAAATCGAAGGGGCAAAAGTGTTTAGAAAGAATAAGTTTGAAGAACAAGAAGAATAAAAAAAACGATCTCCAAGTCACACGCATATGAATATTTACGATAAATAATATATAACGTTTTAGAAGTACAGAACGAGGATTACAGTGTTACCACAGTTTACGGGAGAGAAAAAATGAAACGGCATAATGAACTTAAAGGGCGACATCAAGGAGAGATAAAAAAAAACTATGAGCGACGCATTGGATGAAATTATTTTTAAAACTTAGGGTTGTGAAGATTAATGAGAATAATTAAACATTTAAATAAGAAAATGGATTTGTTAAATGGAAACGAGAACCACATTCCACAGTTGGAAATGAGAATAGATGTTATTCATTTTTCATGCAGAGTATTTCATCATTTTAGGAAATTGTCTCAAACAATTTTAATTTTTTTCACTCTCTAATTACTCCCTAAAATCTCAATGACCATTACAATTCATTGTTATTTGCATCAATTAATTTTTATGTGAATAATGATATTCTTCAGTTGCGGTGGAAGTCTCCGCCGAATTCATTACAACAAATCATCACAATTATTAATTTGCTCCACTCTTGTAAAATTAATTTTATAATTTTTTTCTTCTTGGGAGATGGATTGGGGAGATTCATATATTTATTTTATGTTAATGATTTATCTCCAAAGTCCATGAAACGTTTAAAAATGTCCGTAATGATGAAGGATCTGGACATACCCTGAGTGATCGAATGTTTGATCTCCTTCTTCCATTTCTTTGTAGTGAATTCATTATTTGTTCATTGAAAAAAATGAAACATGGTTAAAAAAATATTTCAATGTGAAAAGCCGTCAATGACTTCTCTCGTTAATAGTGTTGTTGACATAATAATGATCACTAATGGATGGAAAAATGATATTATGAAGGGAACATTCTCCCCTAAACAACGAGAAAAATGGAAATAAAAAACGTCTTAGATTGAAGAGTGAATTTCCTCGTTTCTTTTTCGATTTAAATCAAACTGGAGGGATTAGGGATCTAAACAACAATAAAAATTTTCAATAAACTCAATAATCATGCCAGTTCTTCAGATTCACTGTTAAGCACTCAGAACAAGCATTAAAGCATTTTATGAACCATTATCGTTTCAGAGACAAAAACAAATATTAAACTCTGTTCTTTTTCTTTCGATTATTTCTTAATTTTTAAGCCTGTGAATTGTTATTCAATAGGGCCCAAAAAAACATCACAAATCAATCATTTTGTGACCTGATTAGAGATTAAAAAATTTTTTTTCATTATTTGCGTTGAAATGAAATAAAACAAAATGTTGAAAAGTAACAATCAGTGCGATATTCTGGCTATTTAATTACATCTTGGAGCGTCTAAAAATGAAAAATTATGAAACAGAATACAACTTTTGTAAATAATAAAATTCAATGACGAGAGTGATGAAACGAAAATCCCAAAACTAAATGAGAAGCGGACAGAAGCGGATAACAGGCCAATTTTATCATTGCATGTACCGGCTTGATATTTTGTAAATAAAGTTATTAAGCGTAATCTGTGGCACACCAATGAATTAAAAAAACATTACGATTACAAGCGTATAAATTCAATACATGAATTTAAAAAGATCTGAGATCAGACACAAAAAAATTTAAACATAAAATACGAGTTCAGCGTAATCCACGAGACTTGTCTGTATTCTGATTTACGTTTTTAATACCGTAAATGACAAGTTAAGTCCTAATCGCGTAATTCGCGAGATCAAACAATTCTGATCAAATTTTGTCTTTTAAATTGTCAATCTCGTAATGTTGTAATTTATGAGTTTCAAACTATAATCTACATACTCGAAACTCATACTTTATAAGTTTGTAATAATTTACACGTTATCTCGTAATTTATGTGGAAGTTTTTTATATGGAGATTGAGAACCACTGACTCTTCATTTCTCCTTCGATTTTTTCCAACAGTTGAACTTCGTCCCTCTTGCCGCCCCCTGCCACCACTAACCCACTAAACTTCACTCGCCACAAAATGGCGGAACTCTCCTCAACACGCCAGGACAACTCTCCCCGAAAATCTCCCAAAATAGACAAATAATTTAAACATAATCCTTCAAAACCCCTCAAAAACGCCCTAAATCAAACCGGAAGTAGTTTATCAGTCTCTACCACCCCGTTAATCCTTCAACACGCGAATTTTCCAGATTTTTTTCAATGTTACGATTGTGCCACTCATCTTCTGCGACGACAGATCGTCAAAATCCTCCAACTCCATTTCCTCTATTTCCAAGCATATCTGTCTCTATTCTCCGGCATTATCATCCCCATAGGCATGAACTCCTTCACTCCATTCACAGCAATAGCCTCACAACTTTGGTAAGCTTGAAAAACCCACGGTAAGTAAAGGTGAGTGAAATATTACCTCAAACGAACGAATTTACGCAAAAAAAAACTGATAGTCTGATTTTTCAGTCGTCGAAGCAGAAAAATAAACAATTGAGAGGTCGCTATTAACACTTGTGTGACCTATTCGTGGTGTTTTAGCTCAGTTATATGGGCACTGAATTTGTGTTTGAAAACAGATTCCGTGGAAAAAGATTCGACCGTGTTACGTTTCTCGGTGAAATATGAGTAGATTGTGTTTACAGTAAATGAGAAATTAAAACCGGATGGGTGAGTAATACCTAGAATTCGTGGAATCGTAATATGAAGGAGAATACTTCGAATTATTCGCCTCGCGTATTAGTGAATCTTTTTTTTTTTCATAAAATGAATATCTGCGGCAGCCATTATGGGCAGATGGGATTGTCGGAAATACCCTTTTGGGCCAGCGTGCGGTGTTAGAATTTTACGTCACAAAAAGAATTTCAGTGACAGTGTCAGTCCATATTCATGGTTGTAATCCCAGGAATTAGACTAGTTCTAACAATTCCCAGAGATCTGATGTACTAAATGAAGAGACATTGACGTGACGGTATGAATTTGATGATAGTGACGTGTGTTAATGTGCAGAAAGGTACTTAATTGATAAAAATAGTTTTAATTAAGGTATGTTATCCATTGATATGTCAGCTGTAATTAAGTCATTAGTTTCAAATACTTGAAAGTTTCGCGAATTGATAGATATTTTATTAATTCGTCATGAATTGGTCATTAAAATACTTATTGCATCCAGGAGATGGTACATTGATCTATAATGACGTCTTACCCGTCAGAATCCAGAAATAATCTCAGTAAATGGCCTATCAATTTTTCGAATTTGAATACAAATTGAACTCATACGACATAAAAACATGGACATTTGGAAACAGTGCAGTGCATGATATATTCGGAGGGGGCGTGTTTCAATATCAGATAAGACAGAATATCTATAATAAAATTACATGGTTGTGTTAAGTGCCCATCAGCAGTGTAAATTGAAGATTCGAGAGACGATACAAAAAGTACAACATCATCTTTATAGTCACGTCAACGGTAAGAATGTGAATGTGTTCTTCAGAGTGAGGAAAATACTTTGAGAAAATGTCAGCACATTAGTGTCTTCTACACGAGTTATTAGAGCCAAGCTTGAAAATCGATGAAACATTGCTGTTGAAAATTGTTAAAGCGTAATAATACAAATCTCTGGCAAATGTCGCCGCCATTTCGTGCAACTTAAGAAGAAGCATTCGTCATCAGAAATTTCTTTCTGAGGCCTTAAATGTCCAACTTTCGTCAAAGTTGTCAAAGGGATCGATGTTACAACCGAGAGTTGAGCTTAGGTCGAGACTCGGTTCCATTTATCAGAACATATACATGAACAAATCGGTCGAAGAATTCCCAAACGGTGTGGGATGCATCGATCGTCTGCAGGTCGTAAAATTAAATAAATTTCCTTGAAATTTTCACCAGCATGTACTCGACAATGTCCCTTAAGGTATTGTCTAAATCTCGAAGTGAGGTTACGTTAACAAATCGTGGAAAGTATATCAAACTCCAAGAAATCTAATCAGTAATCATCTGCGATGTTATTAACAATTGCAAATGATGACAATTTACCTGGAATAATAAATTACAATATTGTTGGATGTAGTCAGCAGGTCGCATTCATGGCGCAGTTTGACACACCGAAGATTCAAAAAGGATAGTTGTTGAATCATCCATGATAATAACTTTTGGTGAATTATCCTCGTTCAAGACTGCCACAATTGTTCAAAAGAAAGTTTAATTATAATTTTTTACGGTGGTCTGTTCTTCCGTTGGTGCAACGTTCATTTTGATCGCAGTAAGTTAGTTTTCATGCTCCACTCAATCTACCGTACATATCTTTTATGATATTCGTTTGATTAGCAGCAAGAGTTTTCCATATAATTAAAGAATGTGGACATGGAAAAGCTTTTTTAAATGTATTCAAAGAGATGCTGAGTCCAAACGTGGACCTCGATATCTACTCTAATAGAAGAATTCGGTTGATGTTACCGAATAAATTGTGACTCCTTTTTTCCAATTCACTTGTATTAAATGCATATCCCTTGGAGTCACTTGTAAATATTATTTTATTCAATAAACTATCATTTTCTATGGAGATGTATAAATGCGGTGTTCGTAAAGGTGTTCGCAAGGGAGTGTTCGTAAATAATTACGGAATCTCAATTGATGGAACACGCCATCTAGGTCATATCGTTTGTTCAAAATCATCTGTTATATCCGTTGACATTCAATTCAATTATCATTTTTATCAGAATGATATGCGCTTAAAAGTGAGTTAAAATCATCCATCAAAGGTGAAGGATTTAGAGTAATGAATTTCAGTTTGACTGTCTTGTGGGAATTAATTGTCAAAAGCCATAACCTCAAAGAAGTGATTCCTGAAGTGGAATTTGATGCTTCTAATCTGCACAGGACTTTCCTCTTTAATCCTTCCTTTGAGGATCGGTTCGTTACGATTTAGTCTACTTTATTTTTGACATTATCTCAGATTATGATTAATTATGAAGAAACAAACGGTTTTTTAGGTCAATTGAGGGTGTAGTAACTATTACCGAATGGTCATTTAGGCGACCATGTCAATGTTCAACGGAATGGTTCAATAATTATTAATGAATCTTCAGTTGTTTCTATCGCATTATTCGGTAAGAGTTACGGGATCGTGATAATATCGATCGAATTCTTTAATCAGTGTAGATGATGCATTAAGGATATTCAAGTATTTCGGTAAGTTATTTTTCGAACAATTCGTTGTACAGCCTAGAAAAGAGACCAAGAGCGAGATACTAGCATTAATTAACAAACCTAGTTGGATAAATATTGCGACCATATTGGATAATTCAAATCCATCATTTCCGGAAATTTGGCGATGAGGTAAAAGTGCCACGTGTAGATTATACCGCAAGTGTTGTGCAAAATGGTCGTGCAGACATTTTTTTGGGAGCATTACACCACCTTTTTTCTCAATGAATGCAAAAACGTCAACACATATTTTTAATGCATATTATCCTAACGACGATGATGAATCGGAAAAATTTAATTAATGCAAAAAGTAAATGAAAACGATAACAGAACTTGCAAAATTTTTCAGCTCGAGGAATACACTTGGATATCCTTAATTAAGAGGTACTGAGGGCTTACCATCGGAGTACTGAATTCTAATCCACATTTTTCCGTGATTCGTCGATTATTCGCTGAAATTAAAATTCTTAAATAATCCATGTACATATCCGCGACACAAGGACATGGATTCGAGATAATCTATGTATCAACCAATCGCTCTCTGATAGAAAAAAACTAGGATCGGGGCTTTTTGCACAAAGTTTCGTGGTGGTGCTATCGTATCCGTGCGTATTTTTCTTATTTTATAATTTTCTGTAAAAAATCCCGAAAAAATGTTCGCATGACTGAAACTTCATGAATCATTGAACAATAACGTCGATGCAATGAATAGCTTGCCAAAAAAATCAAAAGAAAGGTATGAATTCTGGCGGAAGGGGTGGAGAACATTCTTAAATAATGATATAATTTATAATAAAATTTGTGGGATTATCCGTGGTGTTCCGGTGGCGCTGTTGGAGCGATGTCCATCCGGATGGGCATAGGTCGCCCCAAACGCCCCAACCATCGGGGAGGGGCGGAGTTGGAGCATTCACTCGTTATTAGTAGATAGTAGGACTGTATGAGCGCAAACCAGAAGTTGTATTTCGCAGCTTCACCTTGAATCGAGAAACCATTAAAACTGTGATAAATCGTGACTGATCAAGCGGTTAAAAAACTTGTTATATGAGAGATACTTCGACTAATAAACGGTGGGTAAATTGTAGGTAAATCATTATAAAGAGAATAGTGAAATATAATTAGCCAAAAAAAAAATAAAGAGCATGGGTTTGCACGTGAGACGTTGAACACCAGCGGGATCTATCGTTGGTGGGGCACAGTATTCACCATCTGCTAACTGCTTTGAAGACCCCCAACCACCTTGTGCCTTGTGCCTTGTGCCTTGTGCCATGGTTGTACTCTCAGTATGACAAAGACAGTTGGGGGTTTCTTTTTTTATTCCCCGAAAAAAGGAAGAGAAGGGATGAGTGAGGAACAGGGACATGCCTTGGAGTTTGTCGCTATATTTTTTCACTGTTATTTATCACTATTTCCCGAGCCCTTGCACTTGCACTGTGTGCAGACTAAATCGTCGAGCGATTAGTCTTAACCGATAAAATAACGAGATCCAGGACAACTGCGTCATTTCTTCGACTTACTCAGGAATTTGATGAATGAGGATTGCCATGAGTTTATAATCAAGTGGTATTTGGATAAACGTGAGAGGTTAGCTATTTAATTTATCATCGAATTTCTGCACGTGGTTGGAAATTAATGAGACAATTGAATGGGTTGGGTTGAGGTGGGAAGAGCGTAGGTGAACGAGTTAATTATTGAAGTCATTGTTATTGATAAGAAATGTGCGCCGAGTGATATGACACCGTGGGGAGAATCGATACCGAAGTGAACAGTTGTGAGAAATAAATAAATGTATCAAATTAAAACAAATGAACAGTCGGCGATATCGCACAAGATATCGTGATTTAAATTAGTTTTGTTTGGTCAATTGTTGACTAACATTGCGGAATTTTGAAGGAATAGTGACTGTTTTTATACAGGCACATGCTGATGGCAATGTCCGTGAGAGAGATTTCCTTGGATTGATGTCAAGCAAAATGACAAGCGCTGAGAATAGCAAACGTTGAGAACCGTCAGAGTTCGGTGGTTTATGTGTATCAAAAAACTTGTGAGGCATAGAAATAAGGAAACAGTTGAGCACCTCAATTTTGCCTGACCGTTCCTGTCGAGAAACCGTCACGTCTAACCGAAATTTCATGTCCGGAATGAGTGCCTTCTTTGGTCGACATGTTTTTTAGTGGCGCATTATTTTTACGCTCATCATAATACACATCGTAATTATTACTCACGTGCTGTCCACACTGTGGATCTCATGAGGATTACAAAAATAATCGTAATACCATCATCACGCTAAATATCTGATGAAATGGTCATTCCATATAATTATTTAACAAAAAATATATACATATCAGGATAATCACATTCAATTGTCAGATTTTACGTAATAATTCGCTCAGATTCTCTGGTAGTTTTACAAAGGAACGTACGGTGTAATTAATAACCAGCAGTCGTCGATATTATTATGTTAAAATATTTGAATAAAAAAATATTGAGCTTATGAAGTTTTTAATTGAATTATCCATTGATGTGAATTATATTATGGAATGGTTGTGAATTTTAAATAATGTGATATCGGCACATGCGCGATTCTGGGAATTTCTTACGAAATGGATAGGTTTCATTGACGTATCTCACGTCATTTGAAAATTTTGCGATCGATTCCTCTTGTTCTGATGAAACTGATGAGATGATAATTTATTTAGTAGTGGTTTTAGATTTTTTAAATTTTATTGGGGAGGTAACAAGTTGATAATGTACAGGCGATTAATTGATATTCAGGTTGTAACGTGTACCAACGATAGATTTGCGGTGTTACGTAATTGAAATTCTAGTTCATTATGCTCAGTGTGAGCAATAATTTCTACATGTGATATCGTAAAATTTGGAATTGGAAAATTTTGGAATAAATAAGTTTTCTGAGACATGAATGAAAATGAATGGATTTCCGACGCAGGTGACATTACGAATAGGAGGATAAGATGGACGCCTACGAGAAGAAGTTTGCTGAGATGCAAAAGTACATTCCCTTCCTGGAGGCAATGATTGAGAGACTTCAGAAAGTATCTGATAAGTCTCGTGAAGTACAGCTGCACAAAATGCAGCAGCTTCATGGAATACTGACGGACAGCAAGAGAAAGTATGTGAATTCATTATCGGAAATGAAAAAGACCAAAAAAATTCATTGCATTAAATTAATTGGAGATTCTCTCTATGATATTCGTGCAATTTCCAATTAGTCAGAACGTATGCAGAATTCGTTGAAAGTGCAATTGTTTAGTAATAGAGATATGGAAACGTCAACTGCTGCTCTCAAAGTATTTTCTACTGTGTTTTTAATTTTTCGTTCGTTCAACCTGCATACGTTTTGTTTTATTTTTTTTTGCATCATAAATATTTCACTGCACTTATCATATTTAAAACAGCAGAAATGCTTGCATGCTTGGATATTAAATATCTACTCCTGATGAAATGTTCAGTTTATTAGCCTCACCGAACATTTTTTTCGTACAATGTTATTCTGTATTTCAACAGATTGAGGATTGAAACGCTCCAAAAATGTGAAGATGTGCTTCAGAAACTGCACAGTAAAGTGGAAAAGGTATGTATCAAATTTTCGTCATGGTAAATAGCAATCTTCTGCTGACTAGAAGATCCCACATTTCATTAATAATTCAATAAGCAATTGCGCTGTGCATTTCACAGCACTCGCTCCTTTGTTTTTAGTGGAATTGAAATCTTATGAAATCATTGAGCTTTTAATTCGTGCTGTATAAGGCTGTGTTAATATTTCGACAGAAAGATCTCTTTAGAACCGTGACTTTATAATTTCCTACAAATTTTCGAAAATATCCTATTTTTGCTGTAAATCGTTGAGGCACAGGTTAAAACCTGTAATTATTGGGTCATGCTACTAGTAGCAAAGATAAACTTCTGCGTTCTGGCTTACACCTAGTTTATTCCTAATATGCTTTATATTTTAGTTAGCTATTTTATTTTTATAAAAAATCATTTTATTTTAAGCTTTAGTAGTGCATGTATTGTAGCTATAATTTAATATTTCTAATTCCACTCGAGTTTCAGGGAACAGGCGGTCTGAATTTTCCTAGTAGTAAGAAAAGTGAGGAGTCATCAATACCAAAAACGTGAGTTGTTATGGTGAAAAAAATGAAAACATTAGGGAAAAACGTGTCGAACAGTTATAAATGCTGGAGTTTTTTTTCTTGGGAATTTGCAGCAAGGGAACCGAATCGGTAGTTAAACCGTCAAAAGAGGTGGAAAAGCCCAAAGAAAAACTTAAAGAGATGGACGAAACACCAGCGAGTCCGAGTCCCCCAGCATCACCAGATGAACAACCCGACGTGACGTCAGTTCCAATAATCATTCCCACTGAGCGTAAACAAGATGATTCTTCAGATAAAGTAGACAGTAAACCATCGAGCCCTGATCAGATAGAACGAGTGTCAACGAAGGAGCCAATTATTATCCCCACAGAGCGTAAAGATGATTCTACAGGTGAATTTATTGAGCATAATTTTCTAGCCAAATCGAGGAATGATAAACCATCTAGCAATGCGTTTCCCGACTCGAGAAATGCATCGACCTGTCGAACAATACCGACAGCACCAATTCCCTCGAAAACAGATAACCAAAAACAAATAAGATTAACATCACCAGAATGTCGATCACCAAGATCCAAGGAGCCTTTCATATCCCCCACGAAAAATGCGAAACCCCCTGCGCCACTGTTGATCTCACCTCCTCGAGCCTTAACAGAACCTCCGTTATCTATGGATGATCTGGCTGAACTGTTGAATGACGGCTCAGGGAATACCCCGGAAAGCAATGAGCTCACCACTTTACCCACCGATAAAAAACCCACCATTCCTTCAAAGTCTCGTAAAATTCGCATCGTTAAAGAAAAACCCTCAGATAACGCAAAGAAACTTGAGAAGGAACCTGCAAAAGCATTTGTCCTAACGCAGGAAGACATAGATAGGGAGAGTAATCGTCGATGGGAAGAGGTCGACAAGCATATTGTTCTATTCGGTCGTAAGGGTGGAGCTCCTCAGTCAGATCATCCTTCAGGTGCATTACCACCAACAGCCCCTAAGAAAGCAGAATTTCGGAATAGTCCGATGTCACCAAAGGGCAGAGATAGAGGCTCTGAGCCAAGATACGCTGACAATTATGAAAGAATACCTCGACATATGACAGCAGATCGTTTCAACAACCTTTCTGATCAATCAAAAATTCCGGACATGAGCATCATTAACAATGCCTTTTCGCGTCTGTCTGAAGGAGACAAGGCAAACATAGCCAAACTTCAAACTAATCTCCCAATTATTCATAAACATAATGATGGTTTTCCATCTGGTGAAGAAAGAGAACTGTTCTCTCGCCGTGGTGGAGGTGGTCCACCTATGGATATGGATATGGAATATCGTCGAGATGATGAATATTACATGCAGAGGTCAATGCATCATTCACAGAATCGAGAGTATTACAATCCACAATGGGGAGGATATGAGCATAATCCCCAGCAAATACCTGGGCATCAATATCCACATCCCCCACATCTGTCAAATCATCCCCATCAAAGTCACCCAAACCACCCTAATCACCCGAATCACCCTAATCACCCAGACATGTGGATGGGTCCGAATTCCGGGCCTAACCCCATGGAAATTCCAGTCCACCATATGTCTCCTCAGTATAGTCCCAATCTCGTTCGTCGGCCCATGATGAGTCCCTCCGGGCGTTTAGAAATGAATCATGGCCCTTACGGCGAGCCAAATTTCGCCGAAGACATTGGTCATTCACCCCAGCCACCTGCACCACCTGTTATTCCGCCATTAATGTCCACTCCACCATTCAATCCTCGAGGATTTCCTGAAAATCGAGCGTTTGAGTCGCCCTTTGAGCGTCCTACGGAGTTCGGCTTAGGTATGAGACAGGGCCAGTGGGAAGGCCGTTCTGGTGATCCAAATTATCCTGACGGCTTGAGAATCCGAGGGCCTGAGCCTTCCTACAACGCTCCACTGCCAGGGCCGCCGGGCCCTCCTGGTCCTCCCGGTCCCCCTTGCCCTCCCGGTCCACCCGGTTGGAATCGAGGACCTGGGCCTGATCTCCAACCTGTCAGGAATCGCAGTGTTGAAAGATTTCCTGGGGAACGAGTCAGCAACAGACCTGTCCTCCCTGAACCCCCGCATCCTGGTTTTAACCGTAGAGGTGATTGGGATCGACCGCCGCAGAACGACAATCCCCAGAGATTCAATCGCGAAGCGAGAAATGTGTCTGAACGTGATCCAAGATTCCGCAAGGACTTGAGTCCGCAAGGAGCGCACTCGCCCAATGCTACTACTGTTAAGAGGGATCCACGATTGGCCAAGCCCACAACACTTGCACAACATACGCTGCCTGCGGCGTCGAAATCGAAAGAAAATTCAGTGAAAAATCGCGATTCGCGAAGAAAAAGTTCGGAGTTAAAGGATCCGAATAAGCCAATCCTCGAATCCAAACCACCACGAAATAAAGACAAATCGAAAAATTTCGGAAAACAAAAAGAACCATCGAAACCCAGTGATGCTAAACCTAGGAGGCCTTCCGATGAAAAAACAAATGCTGACAAATTGATCAAAGATATGGAAACTATGCAGTCACCTTTGGAGAGTCTTTATGGAGTAATTGATACGGCTGCTAAAACGGGAAAGGGTTACGGTCTTCAAAAGTTCAAAATTCCCAAAATAAAGAGGACGGAACCAGCAGCTCCACCCCGCCCTCCAACACCACCAAAATCCAGTGTTACAAGTGAACTAGAATCCCCGGGCGACGAGTCTTCAGCTAAGTCTGTCGAGTCTGTGAAACCACTTTCGGAGGAAGTTGAAAAGAATATAAAAGTTGAGGATAAGAAAATGGAGGTATCAAGTACGACTGATGAACCTGCGGTGGACCCAGCAGATTTCAAAGTCAATGAGCGCCATCTAAAAGTGTCCGAAGCCGAACCAACATTATCTAATCATGTGTCAATGAAATGCGATAAGGTAGACGAATCGGAAGCAACAGTTGACACATCAACGCCTGTAAAAATTTCGGATTCCAATCCAGCCACTATGACAACGAAAGAGAGCTCCAAGGAAGAAGAGCCACCAACTTTCAAGAACGAAATCACGCGTGAATGGATTGAAAAAATGATAAAAACATCTTTAGAACAAGGAGAAGGCAAAAAACTTCTAGAACAAGCCAAATTACTTCAGAAATTAGGCGAGGGCTTAGCACATTCAAAGAAATTCAAGAAAATTCGAAAAATTATTGAATCACAATCAGAGAGCAGTTCTTCGGACACTGAAAAAATTATAGAACCAAAGAAAACCGTGAAAAAGAAGCGAAGAGTCATCGTATCCGATAGTTCTGAAGATGCTTCTCCAGACCGCAAAACTCCAGAAATTTCAGAGATCAGTTCTGCAGACAAGCCGACGACTCCTAAACGACGAGGAAGAAATGCTCGACAATCCAAATGTTCACGAGGCAAAGGGAAAAATGTCCCTGAAGAAGAAAAATCAGAAAACTTGAAGGAACTGACAATCGAATCTAAAGAATCTACAAATGAGTCTAAAGATTCTATAAATGACTCCAAAGATTCTATAAATGAGTCAAAAGAATCAGCAGACCTGTCCGAAGGTACTCTGAACGATTGCAAAGAACCTGCCGAATTGGAACCTGGACCTGAACCTGGACAGGACCCAGAATCTGCAGCTTTAAAACCTCGGCGAAAAACTCGCCGACGCAATTCCTTGGAGATGCTGCAGGAGGACATCCGGGAAATGTTTATCAGTGAAGGAGTTGTAACTGCAACAGGACATCGAATGTGCCGTTTGATAAAGGAGGCAGAAGGTAATTTAAAATCAGTTGATGAAAGAGTTAAAGGTATTTATGTTTCGAGTTCCCCAGAGCGCCATGACTCGGAGCCATCAGAGGACGAGGTGCTCTCGAAGCGACAAAACAGATCGAAGAGTAAAACTCCGAAGCCCCGAGAGGTGCCGGACAATGATAAACCTAAGCCTCGAACAAGAAGAATTCGAAAGCGCGCTGCCAAAAGATCGAAGCAATACGTGAGTAGTTCTGACAGTGACGATGATGCAAAATCCAATCTTCCACTTGTGTCACCACGTAGAGAGACACCAGAGCCCTCTAAAGACGCGACAGACTCTGAAAAACCACGGGAAAGTCTCGCAGATGAATCCGAAAGCACTCCGAATCTACGGAGAAGTGAAAGAGTGAGCTTGAGAGAGCCCAGAGTAATGATCGAAAAAACAGACTTGGGTAAAATAGATTCGTCGAAGATAATGTTCGACACGTCATCAGACGAGAGTTTTGGCATCGATGTGTCAGAGTTGACAGCGGCCGTCGATATTTCCCTTCACTCTGATCGTCAGAAAAGATCCGATGACGATTCAGAGACTATTATGAGCATGAATAATCTCGAGGAAAAGCCATCGAAAACAAAAAAACGAATTTCCAATGAACCGTCAATCGATACACCGAGTAAACTCGATGATGACGCTGCCAGCGTGGCCTCTGACGCGTCGCTCTCAAGCAGTCGCGCCTCTAGTGGCAAGAAAATAACTAGCACTTGCAAGCCTTCTAACACGAATGAAGAATTAATAACAGGTATTCTCGATGATTTTGTTCAAAGCAACGATAAAGAGTCGGAAAAATCGATTGATAAAAATAGTGGTATGGAGGATGACAAAGAGATCGAAAAGCCACGAAAAATCGTCAGGAAGAGAAAGCCAGTACTTATGAAGCGCAAGAAAAAACGAAACAATTGGCGATTGGGAATTGTTTCTAAAACAAAAAAGAACAAGAAGGCGGCTGTTACGCGTTCTTTAAAAGGCGGTAAACCCTCTCTTGCAGCTGATAATCCCTCAGAGCCTCCCGAGGAGTCAGAAGCTATGGCGCCGCTCGAACCGCCTATGGTTCCTCCTCCAAAGCTTGAGAAGATTGTCATAAATCCGATATCCGGTGAATCTTCAACGAAACCAGAAATCAAACAAGAAATAGGTTCTACTTCATTTGTGATACCCGACAAGAAGAAATCTATTTTCAAAATTCAAGATTTAATTGAATATGCATGGACGGGCCAAGAAAGATACAAATGTCGGTTTTGTGGCTTCAGTGGCAAGAACATAGTCCAACATTATAAGGCAGTCCATCCAAAGGAAGAGATGATGATATCGAGATTAACATTGCTCGATGCAAAACGGGCAATCGACGAATCCAAGGACGAAATGTATTTAAAATTATTGGATAAGCTGCATACGGGCTCCGATCGTAAATATGCTTGCAGATTTTGTGTATTCACAGCAGATGGACAGAAGGCCTCGGCAATGGAGACATTCTACGAGCACTGTACAACTCACACCGGCGAGTACAGATTTAGATGTCGGAGCTGCACTTACCAGACACCATTCAGGCCATCAATACGTGCGCATTACTATAAAGTTTGTCGTAAGAATTTTGAGAACGTGACGCTTGCTGTTGACGAGGATTCTATACCTGATGAGGATCTTGTTAACGGATACTTATGCTCTTCATGTCATTTTGTTCAATTGAAGGAGGAAAACGTGAAGAAACATATTGACAAGTATCATAAGGAGAATGATGAGACTGAAATTATCAAGATTGATATGTCCATTTATTTGGACGTCAAAGATCATGGTGACCATTCCGATATCGAGGATGAATTGAGAAATGAAGATCCATTAGCTCCTGATTCTGATGCTTCTACGGTTGATTTTTACGAATATTCGAAACAGAGGAAGAAGAAGATGGCTGTGAAGAGAACTGGAGTGGAAGATGTTTCTAAGAATGCAGAGAATGAGGAAACTGATGCTTCATTGCATTCGAAATCAGACAATCCACAGGAGGAAAGTGAGAGCCCTCTTAAGGCAAAACTCAGCGCATTTGTGTGCCCTCCGGACGTGGAGAAAAAAGAAGTTGAGATACAGAGGGAACGACAAAAAACTATGCAGGAGATTTTACAGAATTATGGAACAAATTTGACGAACAAGTCTGCACAAAAAGGCTTGTCAATTATTGATAAACTTAAGGATAAGATGACGACGCAGGGAAATGTGTCAGAAGCTGTCAGTGGTCTGAATTCCGAGAGTGGGGAAGACATGGATGAGTTACAGCACGATGAATCATCATTGATACCCGAAGTAGACGATGATAAACAAGATGAAACGCCAGCTGAGAATCATTCAAAATCATTGTCAAATCCACTTTCAGGTGTTCCTTCTTCGATTTCATCGCAAACAGTAACAAAAATTGAGCATTCGGATCACGAAATGAGCCAAGAGTCAGACCAAGTCGCTGACAAATCTGAGAAAAAACCACGAGATCCTCTGATGTCTCTCGAAGAAACACCCAAGGATTTCAATAGTGCAGAGGAGACGAGTGATGGAGAGCAAATTGGCGCACTAAGTAGAACTTATGATGACTCCAGTGATACCAGCGATGTGATATCAGATTCTGAACTCTCAACCGATGTAAACACATTCTTGAAGGAGACGATAAACAAATCAACAAATGCTCCGATGATGACAACGATCCAGAGACTTGCAGCTCAACTTCAAGGAGCAAAATCTACGGAAAGCTCTCCAACAAAACACGAAACATCAAAACCAATAATCGTTCCTCTCTGTAACCTTCGGAGTTTTGTGGAGAAACAAAATTTATTGGACAAATCCGTAGAGACTGCGAGCTCAGATACATCACGTTCTAATACACCCAAGAATTTTATTCGTCTACGAAGACTTAGTGGAGACAAATTGTCCTCTGGAACCCCAGTACCTGAGCCCGCTCCCCCAGCTGAGGAGGAAAAATCTCCAGAACCCGCTCCCCCTCAGATGATTTCGCCAGTAATTGAGGAACAGGAAGAGTGTTCCTTCCTGAAAATTGAAAATGTGATAAGCCTAGCACCAAATACATCCTCAGATCCTGAGAGCCCGCTGATCGATGACATAAGAAAAGCAGTGGCAACATCACCAGTTAAAAATGTTGGAATTTCAGTTCTCAAAAAATCGAGTCCAAACATCTTAAAAAAGCTGACAAGAAAACCAATAGGGAAAATTGATGGTATTCTCTCGAGATACACACCAATTGCTCCATCTCCTAGTCCATCCGGGTATGTCATTCAACCCGTTGCTGCCAAGAACTTAAATACCGCTACTAAAAAGAAAACCGGAGCCATCAAACCCGTTACACCCGCATTGAAGTCTGTAGCAATTCCCAAACCGATTGCTCCTGGCCCAAAGCCTGTAACTCTCGCTGCAAAATCAATTCCCCCTCCGCTGCAGAAAATTTCAACGAAGAAATTATCACCGACAGCTAAAAACCTTCAGGTTACTCATCAAGGTAAAAATTACAAGCTCCTGAAATTCGTCCGTCCTGCAGGTTTGAAATTGAAGGAAATGATGTCGACAGTTCCAACGGCGAAGGAAAAAACTGTCGATGCATTTACAACGATGCTGCAATCTCTTAAACTTCGACATTTGTACAAGTGCATGGATAAAGTCTGCACCTTCACAACAGACTCGACGAATGCCTTCGGTTATCACTACAGTGCTCACGCCCTGAAGCAGCCGACGGGGAAGGCTGAAGCGAAAGCGAAAGATAGGAAAAGCATCCATGGCTATCAAAAATGCGCCTATTGCCATGACAATACTATGACAAATTGGGATGAACTATCAGCGCATTATAAGAAAAAACATTCCTTTTGTGCTTATCAATGCGGCTACTGTTTTTATCGGGCATTTGCTCACTCCTATGTAGATTTGCATCAGAGTACATCCCATCCAGGAAAACCTTCCTCTGTTATTCTTGCCCCCAGGGATCATCATCCAGTGGAGATTATTGACAGAAGAGAACATGTTCATCCATTCGTATGTAAACACGAGTGTAATAAACTGTTTTACGTGCCCGAGGCGTTCATTGCACATTTGAAGATGAAACATGGAGCTAATTTATCGATTTTCAAGTGCCACATGTGTCCAGCCTCTGCTCTCAAAGCCGAAGCCTTGATATCTCATTACAAAATGCATTGTATTTACAAATATCAATGTTTATACTGTCTCTTTGGTGCTGATGCACCCATGGAACTGCATCTGCACCTCAGCAACGTTCATTGTAATCGTCCCCCCAAGATTCTTGAGAGGTCACTTCCACTCGCACCAGTCAGAGACAAAGATGTTCTTCTGCAACTGATCATTAAAAATCTTGACGAGGACTTCACTTGCACAGAGTTAAAAAGTGTCGTTGCATCTCCAATAAGGCAAAGAATTGAAACAGCTGCTAATAGTGAAATTGAAACAAGTTCTATCAGTGGGCAAATGACTACAGAATCTGAACAGGCTGAAGTGATTGATATTCTTGATGGGGAGGTGGAATCTACCGTAAGGCCATTATCAGATAAACTAATAGGGGCTGAAGGACCTTCAACATTGAAACTTTATGATGGAGCAGTAATAGAAAAACAATCAGCCACTGGGATTCATGACAATCCTCAGGATGTAAATACATCAACTGAACAATTGGTCCAGGAAGAACCTGAATTGCTTGTTAGGTACGCCACTAAACAATTAAAAACTCAAATCGACAATGCAGTTGATCCATTGAGTCTGCCAAAGCATCTCGACATGAGTGATGAATTTGTCAATATCAATGTGTTGGATAATCCCGAGTTCTTGAGGACTGCAGAGGAGAGAACCTCAGATCGATCGCCTGTGTTAAAATCTGGTGAGGAAGATAGAAATGATGATAGTGATATTGAGATACTGGAGTATATTGAACCTTCTAAAAAGCCAAAACTGCAGTTAACTCCCATTAAAGAGTCTCTTCGACCTTTTTTGAGACTGAAGGAGGAGGTGAAGGAGCCTCAGAGTGGAAAGACGACTCCAACGATATCTTTCAGCAGCAATGAGGACTCGAATACTTCCGCAGAGGCTAGTGGATCTACTGAGGTTACGGCACCTTCAGAGTTTGATAATAAGGACATTGAGAAGGCTGGTGAGGTTACTGAGAAATCTCCGTCGAATTTGAATGATATCAAGCATACGGGGCTCTGTGGAAAGGAATTGTACATATGTGGGTATGATGGCTGTAATTTTAGGGCTACCAATGCCGGGGGGATAAAGGTACATATTTGTAGTTGTGTTCATGCTGGCGAGAATCCACAACTCAAGTGCATGCATTGTACAAAAAAATTCATCAAGGTTGGCAACTTGATTGATCACTTCAAGATTCATGGCCTCAAGAGATTTGGCTGCTCCTTGTGTAATATGAGATATGCAATGGCCTGTCAAGCTATTGCTCATATGAAGACCAAGCACAAGATTTCGAGTAATAAACTGGTGCCTGTTGATCCTGGCAATCCTGCGGCTGATGCTTTATTCATCGTTCAACCGCTGGGTCCTGGTGAGAAGAAAGGACGCAAACTGAGCAAGAATAAATCCTTCGATTTCTCTCAAAAGGAGTCAACGGTCTTTGGCCCCAATGACATTGATAATCTTCCTAGACAAGCGATCTACAATCAGGAAGTTCGTTGTGCAGTCTGTCCTTACACTACTAAAGTTAGAACAAACATCATCAGGCATTTGCAGCTTCATGCTAAGGACGAGCATGTTCCTGAATCAGGTCCAGTCAATCCTGTTCCATGCTTGGATAAAAAAGAGAAGATGTTTGATAAAATGGTCAATCTCGCCAGTAGTTCTCATCAGAATGGACGAATGGGAGGAAAAAATAAGGAAGCCGTCACTGACAGCGAAGCTGAACTGATGCCGAAATTTGTTCCAGAGAAACAAAGGTAAATTAAAAATTCGAGCTACGCCTTTTACGGAATTCATTATTCCTTATAGTTCACTCTTATTTTTTATATTTAATAGAATTTAATCAACAGTATTTTTTGGGTTCAGGAAAAAAGTTGTATAAACACATTCCGAGGAAATATGATATCTCCACGTTTT
Source organism: Fopius arisanus (assembly GCF_000806365.1). Lineage (NCBI taxonomy): Eukaryota > Metazoa > Arthropoda > Insecta > Hymenoptera > Braconidae > Fopius > Fopius arisanus. The sequence goes on along the minus strand of NW_011887790.1, from coordinate 693,435 downwards.
TTTTTTGAGTTCCCTGAGCTCAAGTTACTGGGAAACTTTCCTCGAAAATTTTCGAGGGAATTCTGAACGGTTTCAAGATTGACTGATGAATCTTAACGGTTTAGGGAAATTCGAATAATCTCGGGACAACTTTGAGTGATTTTTTTTTCAATATTATTTTTTATTGGGGTAAAAAACATCTCGGGAAGTTTCCATAAATATTGATATAATGATAATGGTAATAGAAAGGTAATATCAATGAACTTTTCTTCGTTGACTTCGCAGGAGGAAGTTGTCTCCACTCTACTGATCTCCAGAGGAGACTAAGTGTTAATCACAAAGACCAAGAGAATATTTGTTCGAAAAAAAAGACCTCTCTGTTCTTCCTTCCTATGAAATGATTGTTTATTTATGCCATCGGTGCCCGTAATCGCACGATTCTAACCTCGCTTCGCTCGATTAAATCGCGGTTGTAAAACTCGCCCACGAGTCAAAATTATTAGTATATTATGCAACACGTGCGTAATATATTTTTTGACTCGTGGGGGGTTTGTAACACGAGCCGAAGGCGAGTTTTACAATCCCACAAGTCGAAAAATATATTACGCACGCGTTTCATACAAAATATTATGTCATCGCGCCCGCGATTTAACCGAGCGAAGCGAGGTTATAATCGCGCGATTCCGGCACCGATGGCATAAAATATATTACGCACGTGTTGTATAATATACTAATTTTACCGTCGTTTCAATTGAATTATTTCTGCGAATGTTGAATTATTCCTCAACGATGATTTTCCATCGCCTGTCAGATGACTTCGATGACTTCGATTTTAATTTGCAACATTTGCCGCTAATTTTCAATTTAACATTCATTTAGATACGTATGCTGCGTGGTGGACTGTAACTGCTTAACGATCAACGAGGATTTATTGCGTTGCCACCTGAAAGCATTGCACCCAGAAGAATCTTTCTTCCGCTGTCCTCACTGTCCACCTCCAGGTCAAGACACCCAGAGTATACCAATCGATAAACTCGGTGTGCACTTGAAAATGCACGACACTAGACTTTACAAATGTTCACATTGCAATCATCACCATTATCACAGGTTTGTAAACACCAAAATCTTCACTCCTTTCACCCCGATATTTCTTCATTGATTTTTAACAACTGCAGACATCGGCAGTCTCCTCATTGGGCCGAAGGCGTTTGCCCACTTGAATTACTCAAAAAATCGTCAAAACTTACCAAAACTCTCAAGTAAATCAGCATTACCCTTTCACCCATTCAAAAATCAAATAAAAAATTCTTTCTTCCTCCACAGACACGTAGTCGAACGTCATTTAACAGACAAACATCCAGAGAAGAGGCCTTTTGTCAAGGTAATTCGTGAAATAGAGAATCCAGAGAGTCTTGAGAAGCCCCCAACGGATGAGCCCGATGACGGCCTTGCAGATCCTGATGGAAATCATTGGAAGTGCAACATCTGCGACTACAAATGTATCTACAAAACAGAAATGATAACCCACGCCTCAACAACCCACGACGAGAAATCTCAGTTCAAATGCACAGGCTGTTCGTTCAGAACATCTGGCAAGATAAGTTTTGAGCAGCACATCATCTCCAAGCACATCAACGAACCTGAGGTGGACTATACAATGGTTTATGAGCGGATCAAGGGATCTAAGAAGCCGGATACTGTAGAAACACCTCCTGTCGATGAGCCTTTCGACACAACTCCACTGTGGCGACGAGATATGCCACGAATCCGACACATCAGGGGAATCCTCCTCGAGGAGGATAACGTGAAAAAGTCCTCGGACTCTCCAAAATCAGGTAAACGAAAATCCGATGTTGACCCCAGTCCAAAACCCGCCAAGATGAAAGCTAAAGCATCTTCGTTCGATGGCACTGTAATTATTGAGAAAGGAAAGAATCCTGGAGTCTCGAAGGCTCCTGAAAAAGTCTATACTGATGCAGAACTTCAAGAGAAATTCGGCCCTTATGGAAAACCTAATGGAAATTTATATACTTGCACAATCTGTACGAGTTACAGTTCGAAATATCGTCAAGACATCAGAGATCATTTATACATGGAGCTAAAATACTGGAGATGGCACTGCAAAGAATGCGGACATTTGACTGTCTCTCATTCTAGAATGTTGAAACACGAGAATAAAGTGCATAAAGATAAGAAACCAGCGACAGTGGAGCTTATAGATAAGGAAGACGTTGAGAAATGGGTGTTGACTCTGATGAATACTCAGAGAGATATCATGAGAGGAGAAGCTGGGGACTCGACTTCCTTGTCAACAAAATCAAAGGTTTCCATTTCTACAAGAGTCTCGCCACCTACTATTACTCTTGAGGACTCTGGAGAGAAAATAGTCCCTACTTCAAATCTCGAAACCACGATAGAATCATGCAAAACCGTTGATCTTACTGCAGCTATCTCAAAACTAACTCGAAACGAAGAATCTGATGATGGAGATGACGACGGAAATGCTTTAGTTATTGACAGCAAAGAACTTGATGATAGCAAAGACGTTTCTCTCGATCAACTTGACAAATCGTCTCCCAAAGATCCCAAAAAAATGTATACCTGCAAACACTGTAATATAGAATTTGCTGGGCTTCGAGGATTCAAAATTCATGTGCAGATAAATCATTTGAAACGTCTTGCCTTTATCTGTCCTTATTGCGACAGAAGTACAAACTCGGAAACAATGATGAGGGCTCACATTAGAAAGAACCATCAAGGTGAACCTGAATTAATCATGAGAAATCCTCAGGCTAATGGTCCTGAATTGAGCAATTCTTTTTGGGAGAAAGAATATGGTATCGTGATACCGAAAAAGGTCAAGAGAAAGAAGCGCAAAATTGAAGAGGTGGAGGATACAACAGTAGATGACAGCAAACTCCCACTCTCTGATATTTGTGGTAAATGTGGATTCACTGCAATTAATTCTACAGGATTAGCTGCACATATGAGGGCTCACGCTAAGAAGCACTCTCTCAAATGTGTACACTGCAGTTTTACAGCTAATTCACAGGTTGACATCTGGCAGCATTCCGAGATAAATCATCCTCAGTTAGATTGGAAGGCCGAGGAGATTAGATCAGCTGGCTCTTCCACAGATCCACCAGTTCAGCACGTCAAGAAGAGACATGTTGAGGATTACAATGAAGATATTGAGGAAGAACCGGCAACTCTGTCCACTACAACACCTGACCCGACTCTTAAAAAGATCTTTACTTGTTACTATTGCAAAGCCGTAAGGAGTCTCTCTATAGCTACGATCAGAGCCCACTGGAACCAGTATCATAAAGATGTTAATGAGAAGTCGATTTACCCAACTGGAGTGCCATTTAAATTTACGGAATCTGTGAATGAGATTTCGGACACTCACAAACCGGTAAAGTGTGGCTACTGTCCCATGAAAGGTTCAGCAGTTGCTGTTAGGGCTCACATAAGGAAGAAACATGCTGGATTCAGTTATAGAATTCTAGAAATAGTCGATGATTCTCAGGAAATTTGGATTTGCAAGTGGTGCAATGAAACGGTTAGAGGTGTGGAGAAAAAGACATCCCATCACAACATGTTTCATTCGCACTTGGCGATGAGATTTTGGAAAGAGGAGACATTAGTGAAGGAGAAAGAGAAGAACTGCTTTGCCTGTCCTCTTTGTCCATTCACTAGTGCCCATTTGGGAAGAATGAAAAATCATGCGTTCAAGCATGCTGAAGTTTTCAAGTGCAAAAGGTGTTTGAAGACGTTCAATAGTCTTCAGGCGGCCACGCAGCATTCCACAAATGAACATGCAGGATTAGCTGCGGCAATTGAGAGATCTCTTACTAATATCGAAGCTTTGATGTCTAGGGTCATTCAGTCTGACGTGGTGAACATTCCTGAAGATGAGATTCACTCTATGCCCCCTATGGATATCTTCAGGAATCTTGGAGTTGCTCGCAAATCAACCACTAAGCAATTACTGAAAAAAAGCCCGAGTGGAACGAAATCCGTTGCCAGAAAGTCTACACATCCTCTCCCAAGATATCCTCCTGGCTTGAAATTTGATATAGAGGGATTGGATGATAGTGAAGTTGAGAGTTTAACCAAGCCTCTCGGTTGGAGCTATTACGGAAGACCACCAACCCCTGTAAATCTCGCCAATTTGAATACTGTGATGTCCCTCGGGGTTGCCAAGATGAAAGTTAAATGCACCAAATTGGCAAAACTCATGAATATTGATGCTCGAGTAGTTCTTGTCGACTTTAAGAAACAAAAAAAAGAATAAGATGATTTTACGTTTGTGGAAATTACCTAGTAATCACACTACATGAGGAAGAATCATTGAAATTATTCTCATGTCTGTTGAATAGATAAAGCTGATTTTCCCTTCGTTTTTCCTACCGTGGTGAAAAAGTGGCATTTTTTTACGACAAATAGTGTCGCAAAGTGAGAGAAAGTATTAATGGCTCGACGAAAAATTCAAGATCATCGATGGGAAAACCCCAAAATGCTTTTGAAAGAGATTCGATTCATGGAGAACGAATCAAGTTGAATGTTCTGGATTATTGTCAATTTTTTTCTTTTATATATTTTGACGTATGATTTTTAAGTACGCGTGTCATATATTCTAGGATCACCGTAAGCTACGTACATTTCTTAAGATAAAGATTCATTGATTTTTCATATTATTATGCTTGGAAATTTAATTTTAAAAAATGGAAAGCGGAGAACCCTTTCCTCTCAGTTAATCACAATCATTCTATTATGTTCACAAATTCCAACGTTCTAGTGATTCATCAGAGTGGATCGAAAGGACTTAATTGTATGAAAGACAAGACTGACGATTATCCCCTACTCAACAACTATCAGAGTATAAACTCTGGCTGGAAAACATTGTAAATATTGTACTCTAAAGGAAAAGCACTTGAATAAAATATTTTTAATTTTTATAGAGGCGACTCTGGTGTTATAATTATTTATTTAGAAATAAATCAAACAGCCATTATTTTTTTACAATATCAGTGCAAAAATGAAGGCAGGGGAATCATGAAGCGCGATATAATCGAAAAAACAAACATATTAATTTATGTATTCAAATTGAAGAGTATATAATCTTATGTATACTTTTGTCTGCGTTGTCGGAATCTCTTTAGCCCTTCAGAGAAGAAAGTCCAGCTCTCATTATTTCGTCGACTAGGAGTAGATTGCTGGCGATGACGGTGCTGCACAAATAAAAAAATAAATTTATAAATTACTAAGATTAAAAGTTTACGATAATTCAATTAAATAATAAATAAATAGAAGCGCGCTATGCCTTGGTGATTTAAAATGAAACAAATTATTTGGCACTTAGACGCTTTTACGCTATAGTAACGATATATATACACATACATATCACTTACCACGAATTGATAATTTGTTTCTTGACAATATAATTATCATAAATGCCAGCATCCTTAGGTTTCAATGCCTCACCACTCGCAATGTCGAGTCCCACGGGTTCTCCAAGGGTGTTGCTCTCTTCGAGAAGCTTAACAATAGTGAACTGAGAGTCGAATCCACTATTAACAGCCAAAGTCTTGGGAATGACCAGAAGAGCTTCACTGTAAGCTTGAATGCCTAGACGGAGTTTGCCTTTAACTTGTTCTTTGTACTTGCTCAAAGCCATGCTTGCCCCTATTTCAAAAGCACCAGCTCCAGGAATGATGGCTTTATCGTTGATGGCATTGTTGATTGCCCTTAATCCATCCCGGACAGCGTCTTTAAGTTGCACAAGAGTGTAATTGTTCGGTCCTTTAAGTAAAATTGTAACAGAGTTAGGCTTCTTGCACTCCTCAACGAAAGTGTACTTATTCTCCCCGAGAACGTGCTCGTACACTAATCCTGCCCATCCCAAATTCTCCTCTTGAAGATCATCAACTGAATTCATCGCTACTCCACCACAGGCAAGAGCCAAACGCTCCATGTTTCTGCGCTTGGCACGACGTAGTGCCATTATACCTTCCTTGGCAAGGGCGTCTAAGGATGGAGGATCAATTCCCTTCTGGTTGATGATAACAAATGTCTTGTCGGTGCCATTGCACAGCTTACGTTTCAGCTCGATGATTTTCTGAACGCGGTGGTCGATGAATTCTCGCTCAGCTGCCACGAGTTTTTCGCGTTCTTCGGCGGTTTTGTAGAAGAAACCACTGTTCACCTGTGGCAAATCATAGGAGAAACAATTATGCAGGGAAATGGGTGTTAACTATTTTTTTGAGTGGAGAATGTTGTGAAATATTTCTTGGGGGGAGGAAAGGTTCTGTACATCTGCCCAATCATAAACAATTGATAATTTTATATCTTGAAGGAGTCAACTGCAAAATAAATTAATATTTGCATAATTTTTAGACAATTTACAGGGCATAGAATATACTATTACCGATTTTAATTTATTCAAGGTTTGATGTAGCAGATTTGACGCATTACTTACTTCACTCTTCTCGTATTCCAAACTGACATTACAGGTGAGAATGTACGCATTTTCAACCCTTTTAGGCATATCGGGATGTCTGGATCCGTGATCCATAACAATACCTCTGATCAAAGAGGTATCGGCAGCAGTTCTGTGCTGCATCTCCATAAGCTCAACCATGTGAAGATCCACAGGTTGATCATCAATTTTTATAGCCAATATGGCATCGACACAAACTTCAGCGAGTTTATCAGCCAGATTCTGGTGAATTTTTGTCCTCAAGGATGTCTTAGCGACGTCGAGGAGACTCTCTTTATCGGCTGACACGGATATTTTTAGGGACTCAAGGACTTCTAGGGTCTTTGCACGTGCAAGGTCGAAGCCTTCCGCCAAAATCCTGGGGTGGAGCCCTTCAGATATGTAGAGATCAGCTTGCTTGAGGAGTTCGCCGATTACGAGAACTGTACTGGTGGTACCGTCACCTGTCATGTCGTCCTGAGCGGTTGATGCCCGGGCAACCAGAGAAGCTGTTGGGTGCTTAATTTGCATCTCGTGGAGGAGTACATTTCCGTCTTTTGTAATCTTTATGTCTCCCGCCCCAGAGACCAACCTGAAGAAAATGCCAATCCCTTCTCAAATTTTCACCCGAATGATTGATAATGAAGAATCAAATCAATAGAGAAATCTCTTGATAACAAGAGTCAATTATTATGCGGTGAAAATATTTTTTTTTCATCGTGATTTTTGTAGAGGGACTTTCCTCTTTGATGAGCAATTTTGGGCCCTCGGCGTTTAAGGGTAATTTACGCCCATATATCGTACAAATTAACGATTCTTTGTCTTTTTCGCATTAATTATCAATCCCAGGGGATGACAAAGATAGATATTACATGGAAATACATATTCTAAAAATTCAGTGAAAGCTTATTCAGTGCCTAATTGAAATTGAATTCAACCGTATACAATTGAAAATTCAGATGATATTGAAATGGAATGTTCAAGAAATTTTCAACAGGGGAACATGCCGGTTACATCCAATATTACCAAATAAGGACATTCTGTATGTTGTATGTACAGTTCTAAAACGGATGAATTTGAAATATTTCACTACCTCAATAAATTTTGAGTTTTCTTCTTATTTCCAATATATTGACATGTGTAATACAGAAAGTCTCATAACTAATAAAAAATTGGTGATTAATTGAGGAATTTGAAAGCACGTGAATGCTTACATCTTCATGGTTCCCCTGGGTCCAAGATTGGTTTTCATCACCTCCTGGATGCCTCTAGCACCAGCCATATTCACCGCTAAAGCCTGAGATGCTCTCGCAACCTCGGCTTTTGGATTTAACAAACTAATTGCTGACATTATGCGAATTTAATTAATTCTTCAAATAAAACTTGATTGAAAAATGAATCAGTCACTCCACGAGAAACAACGCCAGTGGTCTAGAAGTTTGTAATTGATGTAGATGCTCTTTCCAGAGAAATTATTCAATGGCGACACTCCCTCTCAGATCAAGATGTCAAAGCTTGAGTCGGTCAAACAGTTGAAGTGAAGTATTGTCTTCAAAATTACGCGCGAAAAATGAAGGTAAGAATATTTCAAAATACACCGTAGCGTGGACGTTCAATGTTATAATAAATTAATTTTCTAACTTTTTCGTGAATTGTGCAAAGAAAAAAAAATTGCTTTTTTTTGTCTTAACAAAAAATCTCGTCTCTAGGGTCTATAGTCACCCGCAAGTTTGGTGACATGTTTAGTTTAATGAGACTGTATTATCATAAAAAACACGATTGAAAATCATAAAAATCTCAAAATTAATTGAATTCTTAATTCCAATTAGCCACCCAAGACAACGGTGAACTAATGAGGAACAATCGTGACAGGCTTCCGAGATATCGATAGTTTGCAAGGTCGACCTCTCCGTCCTTATTCGAAGAAGAATGAAGGCAGTGAATAGAAAAATCTAATGGTCATTTTACGAATTATGTTTTGCTTGGATAATGTAACATCATTAGAATCATATACAACAATTATTACTTATATTACAGAATTTATTTACAAATCATCAGGTTTTTCATTTTTCTTATTAGCTCGTCTTTCGTTTCTAGCTTTCTGCATATCCTCGACATCTTTCTTCGCGGCTTCACTGGGGAAGAGAATGTCTGCCATTTTATTGGGATTTTCCAATTTAGGATCTGGCGCTGACTCCCAATGTCCGTAGAGTACTCTTCGCATTGACAGATCATTCAAACTGTCTATGTCAATGTCATCAATATCATTGGGGGGTAGAAGTGCAGCTACAGCGTATCTCTTCTCAGCATTCAAGAAATTGAATGTCGTACAGGCTTTATCGACCGGCAAAACCTCGTGATTGATATCAAGATTTTTCGCAATACTCTTGAAATCGTCTATGAATTTGGTCCCTCTAGGATAATTTTTGTTTAGGCCTAAGATTAATATATCTGGCCTTGGATCCAAAACTCGAAAGAGACTCAGGGAATCCTCGTGAATGTCGTTTTCCGTTTCAATATTCCAGCCAATCACGGTCTTTGGGAATATTATCATTGGGCCTAGGATATTTACACCAATATTTAATCCAAATCCTTGCTGAAAGAGATTCGAATAATCAATAGATGCTAGAAACGATAATTGCTGGAAATGATGCGCAATTATTTTTACGATCATATCTGCATTCGTCTGTTTGTAAAATTATTTGTAAATGTTATGATGAAAGAATAACGAAAGTAAATTTACCATTGAAATTTTATCAATCATTAATGCGTAATCGATATCTCTATTTAAGATCGTCACCGTAGTTTTCCCTTCTCCTTCATAAGCTCCCTGTCCTATTTTATGCCGAACCGGCAGGGAATGCCTGTAAAATATACAATTATGACAATTGCATGGATTTTTCATGTTATGGTTTATCAACCAGAGTATGACATACAAGTCGGTGATGTTCGTAAATGGTTGATATATTTTAATAAATACCGTATTAATCGCTTGAAGTTGTTTCTCAACAGTTGACAACATAAAGTTGACATTTTTAAAAGGAATTTTCGATTGAAGGGCTCTGAAGGTTATGTCACATTGTTAGACTTGAGAATAGATTAAAATATCATAGTGATAGCCAAAGAGAATTGACTGAAGCAGAGGCTCCGTTTCGGGGGGTTTGAGTGACCCCAGTGGCATCGTAGTACTGCACCCCAAGAGAGGGAGGACGCCACACGCAATGCTGGGGTGTTTTTTTTTTATTAACCAAGTTTTTATTGCATTGCTGGGGTGTTCATCAAGTCGACGGGGTGAATTTTATTTTCTGCGGTATGAATGCTTTCTGTTTTTCAATTGTTTAACTGAAATTTAGCCGACTGTAGAACGTGCGGAAGGGGGAAACTACATCTTGTGGAATTTCAATGGAAAAAATTATTCAATATATTGAAGATATACCACTAATGAAATTATATTTTTATAATAAGCGCGTTGTCGATACCAGCATCGTTCATTTTTTCTTTTTTAAATAATTTCAATTTTTTCTTTTGTAAATGGCTAATCAATCGAAATAATGGTTAAAAACTGAATAGCTCCTCGATTTTCATGTTCCCCTGATACTTTTTCAAAAATTTCGAATTTTTCACTTTCAGTGAA
>NW_011887790.1:668451-680551 GCF_000806365.1 Fopius arisanus | reverse complement strand
AAAAAAAAAAAACCCTATAAGTTGGGGGTGGTTGGTAAGGGGATGTGGTAGGGATGGAGGAGGAGTAAAGGGGAGGTGGGGAAAGGGGATTTATCTCGACCATTTGGATCTTAGGTCGACATTGATTTTGTGTAGCTCCTTGTTCGGGTGGTTTTTTAAGCTGTGATTAAACTTATCGGTTAATGAAAGGATATAGTGATGTATTGAATTGATATTAAGGTTATTGTGAATGGTGGGGATGCGGGTTTTAATGGGGAAGTTTCCGATTAACCTAAGGAATTTGTTTTGGGTAATTTGGAGCTGGGAAATGTGCGAAATGGCCGCGTTATGCCAGATTGGGCAACCATACGTGATTACTGGTCTGATAAGCACTTTAAATAGAATTAATTTAATTTCAATACTAAGGGAGTTTGATTTAAAAAGCCAGAATAGACGTGCTAGGATAGCTTTGGCTTTCGAGTTTAAATGATTTATGTGGTGGCTCCAGAGAAGTTTGGAGTCAATCCACAGGCCTAGATATTTGATGTATTTTTTTGGAGAAATTTCTGTGTTTTTAATTTTAACTGAGATTTTTGACTGTTTGCTACTAGTAAAGAAAATCGCCTCCGTTTTGGCTTCGTTTACGTTGATTTTCCATATGTTAAGTTCTTTAATGATTAAGGACGAGGCGTTTTCTAACCTATGTACTGCTTTTTCCAGGGATTGGCTAGAGCTGAAAATCGCTAAATCGTCTGCAAAACCAGCTAAATTTACATTTGAAGGGCAGCGATTGAAAATTGAAGCTATATAAACATTAAAAAGTGTTGGAGACAGGATTGAGCCTTGAGGGACTCCGGCTAAAATGGCTTGAGGTGACGAGAGGGAGGAGTTCACTCTAACCTGTATAAATCTACTTTGTAAAAATGAAAGGATTAAAGTAGCTAAAGCAGCTTCTATGTTATAAGAGAGGAGTTTGTGAACCAGTCCCTCCGGCCACACTGAATCAAATGCTTTTTCGCTGTCGAGGAGTAGAACAGCGGTTGATTCCTTATTTAAGCTGGCTGTTTTGATGTGGTTAGTTAGCCTAGCCAATTGATGGGTGGTGGAGTGGTGGGCTCTGAAGCCAAATTGGTTTGGGGGGATGATTTGGAGGTTGTGGATAGATTTGGAGAGCCTCCAGAGGATGATTTTCTCAAGGACTTTGCCAAGGTTAGGGAGGAGGCTAACAGGCCTGTAGCTGACGGGTAGGAAGGGAGATTTGCCTGGTTTAAGGATGGGGATTACAACCGCTCGTTTCCAACTGTCAGGAAAATAGTGGAGGAGAAGACATGCATTATAAATTTTTGTTATGAATACTATTGCTTTCTTGGGGAGATTTTTAATAACTATGTTGGGAATTTGATCAATGCCTGGGGCTGACTTACTTTTTAGTTTGCTTACTATTTTAACAACCTCCCTGGGAGATGTGAGAGGTATCAAGGATGTAGAAAGATTAAGAGAAATCTTATTTTTAACTGAAGCCGTAATTTGTTGATTAAAGGACGGATTTCCTCTCTCAGAGGCTAACTGATGAATATTAGCATAGTGAGAGCAAAGGGAGTTGGCCTTTTCAGTGTCTTCCGATATTATTTTGTTTTTGATATTGAAATTTGGAATATTAAATTTGGGGGTGTTATTGAAATTTTTCGCAATTCTCCAGATCGAGTGGTCCCTTGGAGTGATGTTTTTAAGTTTATTGTCCCAACTATCCTGTTTCCATCTATTAATTTTTAGCTGTACATCTTTGGTTAGCTGGTTGAGATATGATTTTAATCGGGGGTTGTTTTTGTTCTTCTGCCAGTAATTTCTCACTTTGTTTTTATGTTGAATTAATTTGATTATATGATCTGGCAGAGGGGTTGCTTTACGATACAACGGAAAAGTAGGGGTATTTAGTTGATAAGCCTCTATCACCACGTCTGAAAAGGACTTTATATTATCGTCAATTTGTTTGCTATTTTTAACTAAGGGGTTCGCTGAAGTTAAGGCATCATTTAGGAAGTTGCGAAATTTTTTCCAATTTGTTTTTTTAAAGTTAAATCTTTTGTCTTGGGAGACCGTTTGGGTAGAGCCATATATGGAGAAGAATAGAGGGAGGTGGTCGGATGGAGACTCATGCAGGACTTGGAAATTATTTATTAAATGAGGTGCGTTAGTGATGGTGAGGTCAATTGTTGATGGATTATTTGAATTGTAAGGGTAATGGGTGGGTTCACTCGGCGCTAAAAGGATAAGGTTTGAGGGAGTAGTAAGGTTTAGGAGGATTTTACCCGAATTGTTTGGTTCCCCAGGAGACCAGGAAGGATCCTTGGCATTGAAGTCCCCTGCCACTATTGTTGAGCGGCCTGGCATTAATAAGGATTTAAGCAAATCAGAATCTAAATTGGTATCTGGCGGGTTGTAAATAGAATACAGGTGCAAAGCCTTGTTATCAACAAAGATTTTCACCCCTATGTATTCTGTTTTGGAATTAATATCATGTGGGAGAGGGATAGTTTTGATGGAGGAGTGAACGGCTATGGCCACCCCACCACCCGCCCTGCCCACCCTGTCCTCTCTATAAAAATTAAAGTTTGGTAAAAATAACTTTTTAACATTAGTTGTTAATTTGGTTTCCGAAATTAAAATGACTTTAACATTATGGTTTGAAATTATAAGAGATAACTCAGGCAACTTCGTTTTCAGCGAGTTAATGTTAATAGCAATAATATTTATTGATTTTAAGGTCATCATGATGCTTCATCAGAGAAAATGTCCGAGTACGAAGCAATGATCGAGAGGCGATCAATGGGGGATTTTGTGGATTTTAGAAGCCTGACCATATCTTTTAGCTGATTTAACATTTGAAAAATATTTAGCCGCATTAACTCTCTGATGACGAACGTCGCGTCATCTGTACATTTCTTGATAGTACTTATGTCGTTATTGATGGAGGATATCATCTCGTGTTGTTCGTGCGTTGTGGAGGCGGCTTCAGGGTTTGGTGGGGGTTGAGATCGCCGTTCCAAAATTCTTTGCGATGAAGGGTCAAGGAAGAAGTCCAGTGGAGAGGAGAACGGAGTCTCATTGGTCCTCGAGGAATCTCTCATCGTGGGGGTTTTAAGTTCCTTTAGGGTGTTTAAGTTCCTCTGGGTGGCCTCGGCGTACGTGATAGGGTTGGTATTGGGTTTCGATGTCGTGCTGGTAGACCGTGGCTGGCTTGTCGGTGGCAGGAGGTTAGGATTTACTCTACCCTTTCTCATTGTGGACGCTTCGATGTATTTGGTGCGAGTTGGACATTGCCTGTAACTGGCCACATGGTTTTGGCCGCAGTTTGTGCAGTTGATGGACTCACTGGTACAGATTTTAGCGTCATGGGATTCACCACATTTGACACATCTTGGGATGCGATTACAATGCGTGCTGGCATGTCCAAATGCTTGACATTTGAAGCATTGAATAGGTTGTCCATCAGTTTTGAATTTTTCAACTGTAAAAGTGTGATGTAATAACGTTCTCACTTTGTTGAAGTTAGCCAATGAGGTTGTGGGGTCAGCTGTCACCGAGAAGATGGGCAGCTTAATGGACGCCGGGGGGTCTTTGACCTTCTTGATGAATTGCCGAACAGCAATGACAGGAATGTCGTTCTGCCTCAATTCCGTCAGAATGTCCTGTTCGCTGAAGCAGGATGGGAGACCTTTTAATATGAATTTCTTGGGTTTGTCCTGTTTAAATCCATACGTGTAAAATTTGATTTCTCTGCTGGCTAATATTTCGATGACTGCTGAGTGGTCAACTCTCGACTTGAGGTGGATGGCCGAGGTTTTTCCTTGAAATTTGATTTTGAAGTCCTTGTTTTTGACGGCTTCTTTAATTGCTTTGATTAGATCCATAGTATCAAGGTTGATGTTTTCAATAATTATTGGGGGAGTGGGATCAGTGACATTATTATCCGTTACAGAGCTGTCATTACCCTTCAGAATCCGTGCTGGCGAGGTGTTTGGCGTCGCCAGTGATTGAACGATTTTGTTTTTCTTAGCCATTTTATTTGGCGGGCTCATTGTTAGCCTTCTCTTATTCGAGTTCAGGAGGGTTTTGTTGAGGGGTGATGACACCCTAAACTTCCCTGGTGACTTATTCTCTTCAAATTTGTTAGAAAGAACGGCGCGGGGTGAAATTTGGATAGTTGAAAAAACGGTTTTAAGCGGTTTGAAAGACGAGGAGGAGCGTGTACGAGTACGTGTGCTGCCTCGACGGTTTCTAGACCAAGACTGAAGACAACACGCTCATTCTAGTAATAAAGTTTCATTAGGCGTATATATTTTGAAAGAGAATCTTTTTAAAAAATTTCAAATTTGTGAATTTCGCTGGATGTCTTCTCGATTTTCAAAAATTCAGTTTTTAAACGATATTGCCATTGATTAGCCATTTACAAAAAAAAATTGGAATTGTTTTGGAAAAAACTAATGAATGATGCTGGTTTTATCAATTTCAATAAAAAATAATACATGAAACAGAAATATGAATATTTATCTACTTCCTGGTCATGGACTGATTAATATTATTCAATTATACAGATATTTTTTTCTCTGTCATCGAATCTTTCTTCTGAAGTCAGCATAACTTTTTTGTTACTTTATTTATTAAATTCTCTCCTTTGTTATATTTAAAATAAACTCTTAAAACTATTTCCACGCGCATTTCTAGAACACCACATACTAGTGCCATCTGTCTTCATAATAATTAATTATTATTACACGTGACTAAAGCCAACACGTTTGTAACCTTAAATTTTCTGTTTACATACATTGAATACTTCATTCGTGCTACGTAATTTTGTTTATCAAAACATTTAAAAAATATAATGGTTGAGACAGAAAAAGAAGAAGTCAGAGAAAGTCCCGAAAGGAATGGGAAAGATAACAGGGAGAAAGTTAATAATAAATTGATAAAAGGGAAGCCGAAGTCTGGAAGAGTATGGAAAGAACCAAGGCAAAGGTACTCTTGAATTTTTCGTAAAAAAATAATGATATCACAGTGAAATTAACTCCTTTATGGAGTTCCTGCCGATATCTCCTCATTTTTTGTTTTTCCCAAATTTCTGGGAAAGTGTGGGTCATATTTATGTGAAAAAATATACCGTTTTTAGATTTTATCATTATTGAGCGACTCACTAATTTTTACAATCGTGTATCTGTATTTCTAATTTTTTGGTAAATTTCTATGAATTTTTGCGAAAGTTTACTGAAAGCGTAGGAAAATTCTTGCATAGTGCTAAAAGTTCGTAAGACGTTGAATTATAATGAAACTTGACAAAAGAGAAGATATCGGCAATAATTCATTAAATTTTCAAAAGTCAATGAACCGAAATCGGTTTATCTCCTTATAAGTATGATAGACCATAAAAAAGATAAATATATTGATGCCTTTTTTATCAATTTTACTTTTTCTTTCAAAACTTCGATATAATAAAGAAAATGGAACACAGTAAAGAGGATCTGCTCCTTTGGATTTAAATTCGCAGATTCTCGTCAATTATCAAAACCCGAGGACTTAGAATTTCATGTGAAAAGAAACAACTGCTTCGTGACAATCTCAAACGGGTGAAGGAGCAATCACGAGCGATAATTGAGCAGAAAAAGGTAGAAAAAGAGGCGAAAAAGCAGAGGAGAATAGAAAACTTGAAACGAGCGGAAGAAAATCGTAAAAAGAGTGAAGTCGTTCAAATCGTAAGTGAAACAGTTTTTAAATTTTATTCTCTTTATATAAAGAAGTCTCATTGATACAAACATTTTTTATAATACCATAATAATAATAACTCATTTTAATAAATCATTCTTTCTCCACTTCTAGATCAAGAATACGGCGAAAATAAAGCGCATGAAAAAGAAACAATTACGAATGATTGAAAAGAGGGATACCGTCAATACATAGTGAATATTAAAAATGAAATTCCCTTTTTTAATCAACATGTAAATCAAACTGACATTCAGATTGTTGTACAAAAAAGAACAAATAAATAAATTGAAATGTATGAAAGGACGTTGAAGTATAGATATTCCTGCCCAAAAGCTTATCATAGTGGAAAAATAGGATATTTTTCATAATTTTCCATTCACTTTACAAGGGATAACACGTGCACTGAAAACTAATTCAAAAAATCTGCAGATTATGAAAAATTTGAATACACCAATCTCACCATCTTTTCCAGATAGCTCTTCTAAATTCCCCATACGCAATTTTCTTTAGTTATTTCTTCAGTGAGTCTAAACCAAATTCGAAAATTATTTTGTAATTTTTTTTTATGGACAGGAACATGAAGAGATTGACCATAAGATTTCTCTACAGAAAAATAATTGTAGGGAGAAAATATTTTCAGAAATTTCCCTTTGAGGCAGGAAATGAATAAGAATAAGAAAGTAATGAATGAAACCACATTTTTGCAAAACGTCAAATCATGAAAAAGATAAAAGTGGTCCGTTTTTTATTCCTGTTTTCACCCGTGCAAGTAATTAAAGTAATGATTGAGTTACGAGAAGCAGTCATGGTGTGAGCTGTGGATCAATGGCGAACAATGCGTTGTATCTATTCTAGGATTTGAAGTAGTCGCGAACCTTCAGTCTTCTTGAGTTCTGCAGCCTTAGTACGTTCTTTAACAAATGTACTCAACTGAAATTTCATAGTATTGGTATCGTGCTCGGGTCCCATTCCCCAGATAGTCTTCATCCACTTAGGAAGATATTTCTGACCGTTAGAGTCCATCAGACGCTCGTCAACGAGCAAGATAGCCCCCCAATCACTGATATGCCTGATGCATCTTCCCAATGCCTGATTGAGAGCTCGGTAAGCCTGTACCTTGTACCACTCCCCACCTGACATCAATTGCTTCGGCTTATTCTGATCATTATACTTAATCTTGAGGTTGACTGCAGGATCAGTATGAACAGCATAGGGAATACCAATCGTGATGACAGCTCTTGCCTCATTGTCACTGAAGTCAATTCCCTCAGCCACTTTGCCTCTGAAAACAGCGAAGAGAAGAGCTCCAGTAACTCCATCCATTCCGGGATTGTCAGTAAGTTGTTTAATTATACCTCTGTAGTCTCTCATCACTTCATCAAGTTCTGCATTCCTCTTGGGCTCAGTGAATACAACCTTGATCTTTCGAATTCGACTCATGGTGCCATTTTCAGTCATTCGTGTGAAGATTGTGTTGAGAAGTGCATAAGAAGGAAGAAAGCAAAGAACTCCGAATGGAACAGACTCACAAGCATCAACAATAACTCTTCCAATTTCGTCCTGCACCTTCCACTGACTAGTATTATCGTAAGTTGCCTTAATAGCAATTCCTTGGGGTCCCTTTGGGATAACTCGGATGTGGACATTTTCCTTGGGAATCACGTGTTTATTTTGGAGAATTTGTTTGAAAGTCGTACCCAACTCACTGGCGAAAGAGATAATTGGAGAAAGAGTGCCTGATGCTAGAATTATGGATCTTGCAGATTCAGCTAAAGGAGAAAACACCACTCCTGGATTCATACACAGGCACTCTAGGGTTCTCACAGTCTCAGGATGAACACCCGATTTGCTTGAGGGGAGCCACTCTGTCGCCTCCTTCACAAATACTCTGAAATCATCTCTTTTTTCACTGCATCGAAACATCTGGAATGGATATTGATATTTTTCTAGGATCCTCATTGTTGCCATGGAGAGAGTCACGCCGATTGGCGCTCCAGCTGCCAGATCATCGCGCACTTTGTTCTGGTGTTCTCCAGCTTCTGTCACTGCAATTAAAAATCTCTTGGTTATTGCAAAACTTATTCCATGTAATTCCAGAATTTGCTGGAATTCTGAACCATTCCAGATGGGACTGTAGACAGCACTGTTTGATTTAGAGTCCCTTTTCTTGAGGTCCGGTCTGGTTTCGATGAGATTTTTTAACTTTGAGCAGAAGTAGTAACAGACTTCGACAAAATCGGGCTCTTTATCATATACGCTGGTGCAGTGTTTGTGGAATTCTGAGCAATCGTCGATCACTGCGTCGAGCTCTTCGATGGTGAAGGAGGTGCTCGCAGAAGCTCTGCAAATGTCTTCGATGTTGTGCGCCTCGTCCAGAATTATTATCGCATCCTGCAAGTTTATCTGCATCTGCAACAGCGAGACAAGTGTTTTTACACTTTGCAAGTGGGATATCATAATATACGTGTGAACAATGTTCATTCAATGTTCATTGAACAAAATCATCAGAATAACTGGCAATTCCCATTGTGCCCTCAATTAATTTTTAACAAAAACCCCCATCACTGTTCTAAATAACATATTTACATAATAATATTGAAAATAGAAAAAAAACCCGAGGTACAGTGCAAATTGATCAAACATTTTCCTCAAAGTAATTTTAAAGTTGTTGCGGCATTACAACTCGTAATCGCTACACTTCGAATGTCATTTAAAAATTTCCAAACTTCTGTTAAACTTTATATCACAAGGTGCGTTAATCAATTCCTCCGTTACCTTATCAAATGGATTTCATTTGAAATTTATCTCGAGGAATATAGTCAGTTTTACAACAAGTAGTTACTATATTTTCATAACTCAGCTGTATTCACCATAACTCTCATGCACACACTACACTACAACTTTCTCTCACACTACTGCATGACGAATTCTTCGTAAAATAGTTAATAATTTCAAAGTAATCTGAAGATTGATAATGGAAAAACTTACTACTTTACGGATAGAAGGATCGATGAGATAGTTATATGGGCAGAGAATGAGGTCTGCCTCCACCATGAGATTTCTTGCAGCAAAGTATGGACAGCATCCTCGTTCATTACCCAAGTTTACCATGTCTTCGATGTCAAAGGGCATTGGGAAGCCCATGTGGTTGAGAGCATCATAATGTGATATTTCCTGTTTGTTGTTTTCGTTGTAATAAGGACAACGTGCTTTCTACAAAATACAACGAAGAATGACAATTGATGAATATCAAATACACAATGGAACAGAGAAAGATAAAACCTGAATCGATACATAATTATTTTAATTAGGGTTTTTCATAATCAAATTTTTTCCTAGATCTCATCCCTCTCACTCCACACCCACGCCTCATGCTCATTAAATCATCATAAACATCAAGGAAATGCACATGTAAAAATCTCCGAGCTGAAGTTGTAACACGAATTTTACACGGCTTCTGTATATATTGGTACATGATTACCTCGACATGTGTTAACATGCTTCATTGAAATTCCAATTGAAATTATACAAAAATGCACTCAGAAGGTAGGCAATGAATATTCAGCGTTAATTCGCGCCTCATAAATAGCGTATGTACAATCGTTTGTAATTTTTTAAAATCTCTATTGATTATCCTACCGCAACCCCTGTACCGGATCGCCATGTACCGAGGAAAAACCTCACCTGAGGGGAAAACCTGTGGTCAGGTACAGTCTTTGTTTTTTAACATATGTACAATTTATATTTTCAAGAATTCCTCTTTTATTTTAGTACCAGTAAAGTTTTCAGCGATGTACAGAAATTTTTTAGCTGAGAACATTAATGCTGTTAGTATTGTAATCCGTATCGCACATTTATGTGTTATTGCCTGCACTGAGTGACGATATGATAGTGAATTAGTGAATTACATACCTTTAAAGGATCCATAAACTCATTACACAGCTCCGTTTTGTTTCTATTTCCTTGCTGGATGCAGGTGAAATCGCGACTACTTAAAATAGTCATTTTTGTCTCTCTATAAATTGTCCTCCTTAACTCCTTGGTTACCTGTGAGATCTGGCGATGTGTTCTGGACCCATAATAGATTTTTGGAGGTCTTTTAGGTAGTTTGACTGGCGGAGGAGGTGGTGACGTCGAATCTGCACCATCTTTTTTGTTTACATCGTTTTTTTCGCCGGGAATCTTTCCCGCTTCACCCGCTGAGTTTTCTCCTAATGATAGAATCAAAATTTTCGGACTGTGCGTTTTCTTTTTCATGACCATATCCATAAGACATACCTGTCAACATAGACGACTCCATGGACCTCATATACGCTGCCATTTGGACTTTATAATCCTCTGGAGCAGATAACAGATTTATTTTGTAAATATATATTTTTTAATTCAAGATAAGAATATCAGAATAGTGATTATGAATATCAGAGTAGTGATTAAATTTTCAGAAAACTCCCTTCCTCCTTTTTATATTAGGATTATTCTTTTACAACTTAAAAGAAATTATAAATATTTTATTCGAACAGACTAAAATTCAAACCAAAGATTACATTCGAAATATAAAACGTGCGGGTACTAAAAAAATTGTTGAATCTTACGCATAATCATTTATAGAAATGAAAGGAATCAGTCCGCAATAAATAGTCTCCACATTGAAATTGTTTATAATTAATTTATGAAGGAAGTTTCAATACATGGAAGTCTGTACATCCCTTTGTTCGTTTAACTACCCAAGACCACTCAAAGTACGGATCACAGGGTTTGTAAAAACTCGAAACCAAAATACAAATAAAAAATCGAAGGGGTTCCATGTGAGAGATGGTGGATGAAGCGTCAAAACATACTTGAGGAAGATTGAATTGAATGGACATTTATACACAAAATCCATTGAGCGACATCAATGGCACTAGACCAAGAGGACTAATCCAGGGGAGTGGTAGGCCATTTCTATATGTTCTTCTTCCTCTCATTGGGATAACACGATGAGCATGCACCACTACGATGTTCTCTCCATTTCTTTTCATTCTTCACTTGTGGAATGAGAAAAAAAAATGGAAGAACGGAGCCGTGGCCTCAGCGCATTTGTTTGGAGCTCAAAGAAAGTCACAGAGAGCCATGAAATATCTTCAATGATGCGTCTACTGCAGCGATTAAATTCTTCAATCCTTGTTGAATCGTTTTCTCATAATCGGCTTCTGGATGGCATGACAAGGGTGGACATTTTTTCGGTGATCTTTAGATGTTGGTCGATTAATTTTCAAGTGCCTAGGCTATACACATTTTATTGAGTTAGAACGAGTAATTTCAGCGTTAATTCATCGTCTGACATTAAAAATACAAATGGAATTAGTTGAATGTCAGAAAAGAAATAGTCATGAATTCTTTCGATCGATACAGTGGTGAAGACATCATTTACATATCGAATACTCGTTTTGGGATGTACAATAAACCTAAACATGATTAAACTTCGTATTTTTACGTTTCAGACTATTCTACATCGTTTCCAAGCAAAATTAAGAAATCGAAAAAATAGAACGATCACAGAACTTCCATTCGGAAGCAGAAACGGATAAAGATACAGGCGTTGAGTTGAGAATTGCACATGGCCTGTATTATCGATATTGGAAATACATAGGGTGTTTCAATTGGAGTTTATTGGTGAGGAGGAAATGTGGAGAGGTGAATAGTCAAGCGGTATTTATAACCAGAAATCTAGTGAAGGACTATTTGGACAGCTCGACGATAAAGTCTAGTGACATGAGGGCGAGTGCGACAGAGTGGCTAAGATAGAGAGCGAGGGGTTTGGGGTGGGGTGGCTTTTTATTTCTCTGACAACCCCAGGTTGGAAACGGAACCAATCGGAGTACGGACTTTGAGGGTGTTGGTTGCTGGGCAACCAAACGCACCCAACACCCGAGGGGAGAAAACCCTCTATGGGGATTCTCATTCGATGTAGATACAGTCAGCTACGAAAGTCATCGCACCTCTAGCGTCACCAAGATTCAACTGGTTGACTTCCCTGATGCAGGTGTCCTCTACCACATGGAAAAAATATATATCCAGAAAAACATGTCAATTATATTCGGATATACGTCGTCTGTAGGTGATATATAAAAAAAATGCACTGTCCGAAATTTTTATTTGATATATCTGAGCAGATATATCTCTCACCACTGACGAAAGCTAAAGTTATGGTTAAACGAAATCCTGTTGATAGTGTGGTACGGAGGGAAATTGCAAACATCGAAAAGGCCATGCCACTGAAATTTCCGTAATCATATCAAAATGTAGTAATTCGTCACAATGCGTGGGGGATATTTATTCGTGGAAAGATAGCATATTTCGATACACGTCCGGTAGATTCTCTAGA